>NW_027521123.1:56685-136777 GCF_052094955.1 Ictidomys tridecemlineatus | reverse complement strand
TTACAGTAGATGATATAGAAAGAGAAGATGGGGGGAGGGGGATAGTAGAGGATAGGAGAGGTAGCAGAATACAACAGTCACGAGTATGGCATTATGTAAAAATGCGAATGTATAACCTATGTGATTCTGCAATCTGTATTTGGCGTAAAAATGGGAGTTCCTAACTCACTTGAAACTATTGTTCATTGTATGATATGTCAAGAACTTTGTAATGTTGTGAACAACCAATAAAAAAAAGAAAAAAAAAAGAAAGACTGTTGCAGAGAGCAGATGTTGGAGAATGGTGTGCAGAAGGACTGTTACAGAGAGCTGATTTTAGAGACTGGGGTGCAGAAGGACAGTTACAGAGAGAAGATGTTGGAGACTGAGGTGCAGATGAATCTTACAGAAAGCAGAGTTTGGAGACTGGGGTGCAAATGGACTGTTGCAGAGAGCAGATGTAGGAGATGTGGGTGGAAATGAATCGTTGCAGAGAGAAGAGGTTGGAAACTGGAGTGAGAAGGCATTTTACAGAGAGCAGAGTTTGGAGACTGGGTTCCAGAAGTCCTGTTACAGAGAGCAGAGGTTGGAGACTGTTGTGCAGAAAGACTTTACAGAGTGCAGAGTTTAAAGACTGGGTTGCAGAACGATCAAACAGAGAGCACAGTTGGGAGACTGAGGTGCAGAAAGACTGTTACAGAGAGCAATGGTAGGAGACTTGGGTGCAGAAGGGTCGGTGCAGAGAGAAAAGTTTTCAGACTGAGGTGCAGAATGACTGTTGCAGAGAGCAGATGTTGAAGACTGGGGTGCAGAAGGTCTGTTGCAGAAAGTAGATGTTGGTAACTAGGGTGCAGAAGGACTGTTGTAGAGAGCAGAGGTTGGAGACTGGGTTGCAGAAGGACTGTTGCAGAGAGCAGAGGTTGGAGACTGATGTACGGAAGTCCTGCTACGGAGAGCAGAGGTTAAATACTCTGTTGCAGAAGAACTGTTACAGAGAGCAGGGGTTGGATAAAGGGGTGCAGAAGAATCTTAAAGAGAGCAGACGCTGGAGACTGAGGTTCAGAAGGACTGTTGCAGAGATCAGAGTTTGGAGACTGGGATGCAGTAGGATCATTGCAGAGAGCAGAGGTTGGAGACTGGGTTGGAGAAGGACTAGTGCAGAGAGTATTGGTTGAAGACTGGGTTGCAGAAGAATCGTGAAGAGAGCAGATGTGTCAGACTGAGGTGCAGAAGAACTGTTACAGAGAGCAGAGGTTGGAGACTGAGGTGCAGAAGGACTGTTACACTAAGCAGAGGTTGGAAATTGGGGTGCAAAAGGACCGTTACAGAGACCAGGATTTGGAGACTACAGTATAGAAAAACTGTTACAGAGAGCACAGTTTGGAGACTGGGGTGCAGAAGGAATGTTACAGAGAGAAAAGGTGAAAGACTGAGGTGTATAAGGATAGATACATAGAACAGAGGTTTAAGACTGGGCTTCAGAAGGACTGATACAGGAAGCGGAGTTTGGAGACTGGGGTGCAGAAGTACTGTTGCAGAGGACAGAGGTTGGAGACTGGAGTGCTGCAGGACACTTGCAGAAAGCAGAGGTTAAAGACTTGGTTTGAGAAGGAATGTTACAGAGAGCAGAGTTTGGAAACTGGAGTGCAGAAGAATATTACAGAGAGCAGAGATTGGAGACTGTGTTGCAGAAGGACTGTTGCAGAGAGCAGAGGTTGGAGACTGGGGTGCAGAAGGACTCTTGCAGATATCAGAGGTTGAAGACTTGGGTGCAGAAGGACTGTTGCAGAGAGAAGAGATTGGAGACTAAAGTGCAGAAGGACTGTTGCAGAGAGCAGTGGTTTGAGACTCAGGTGCACAAGTCCTGTTACATAGAGCAGAGGTTAAAGATTTTGGTGCAGAAGGACTGTTTCAGAGAGCAGAGGTTGGAGACTGGGGTGCAGAAGGACTGTTGCAAAGAGCAGAGGTTGGAGACTGGGTTGCAGAAGGACTGTTGCAGAGAGCAGAGGTTGGATACTGAGGTGCAGAAGGACTCTTAGAGAGAGCAGAAGTTGGAGACTGGGGTGCAGAAGGACTGATACAGAAAGAAGAGATTGGAGTCTGCGGTTAAGAAAGACCGTTACAGAGAGCAGAAGTTGGAGACTGCAGTGCAGCCGGACTTTTGCAGAGAGCAGCGATTGGAGACTTAGGTGCAGAATTTCTTTTACATAGAGAAAAGGTTGGAGACTGGGGTTCAGAAGGATTATTGCAAAGAGCAGAGCTTGGAGACACGGGTGCAGAAGGATCTTACAGAGAGCAGAAGTTGAAGACTAAGGTGCAGAAGTACTGTTGCAGAGATCATAGGTTTGAGACTGGGGTGCAGTAGGATCATTTCAGAGAGCAGTGGTTGGAGACTGGGGTTCAGAAATAACATTGCAGAGAGCAGAGTTTGGAGACTGGCATGCAGAAGGCCTGTTACAAAGAGGAGAGGTTGGAGAGTAGGGTGCAGAAGGACTGTTATAGTGAGCAGTGTTAGGAGACTGGGTTGCTGAAGGATTTTACAAAAAGCAGAGTTTTGTTACTGAGGTGTAGGTGGACTGTTACAGAGAGCAGTGATTGGAGACTGGGTGTAGAAGGATCATGCAGAGAGCAGAGGTTTCAGACTGAGGAACAGAAGGACTGATACAGAGAGTAGAGGTTTGAGACTGAGGTGAAAAAGGACTGTTACAGAGAGCAGAGTTTGGAGACTTTTGTGCAGAAGTACTGTTACAGAGTGCAGAGTTTAAAGACTGGGTTGAGGAAGGATCTGAAAAGAGCAGAGTTGGGAGACAGAGGTGCAGAAGGACTGTTAAAGAGAGCAGATGTAGGAGACTGGAGTGCAGAAATGTCGTTGCAGAGAGCAGAGTTTTCAGACTGCAGTGCAGAAGAACTGTAGCAGAGAGCAGATGTTGGAGACTGGGTTGCAGAAGGCTTGTTACAGATAGGAGAGTTTGGAGACAGGAGTGCATAAGGATCTTACAGAGAGCAGAGGTTAGAGACAAGGATGCAGAAAAACTTTTGCCGAGAGCAGAGGTTTGAGACTGTTGTGGAGAAAAATCATTGCAGAGAGAAGAGGTTGGAGACTGGGTTTCAGAAGACCTTTTACAGAGAGCAGAGGTTTTAGACTGGGTTGCAGATGTTTTCTTACAGAGAGCAGAGGTTGGAAACTGTTGTACTGAAGGACTGTTACAGAGAGCAGAGTTTGGAGACTGGGATGCAGAAGGGTTTTACAGAGAGCCGAGTTAGGAGACTATGGTATAGAAGGACTGTTACAGAGAGCAGAGTTTGAAGACTGGGGTGCAGAAGGTCTGTTACAGAAAGCACAGGTTAGAGACTGAGGTGCAGAAGGATAGATACAGAGAGCAGAATTTGGAGACTGAGGTACAGAAGAACTCTTGCAGAGATCAGAAGTTGGAGACTGGGGTGCAGTAGGATCATTGCTGAGAGCAGAGGTTGGAGACTTGCGTGAAGAAGGCCCACTATAGAGAGCAGAGTTTTGAGACTGGCGTGCAAAAGGCCTGTTACAGAGAGGAGAGGTTGGAGACTGGGGTGCAGAAGGACTTTTACAGAGAGCAGAGATTGAAGACTGGTTTGCTGAAGGAACTTACAGAGAGCAGAGTTTGGAGACTGAGGTGCACATGGACTCTACAGAGAGCAGTGGTTGGAGACTGGGGTGCAGAAGAATCCTGGAGAGCAGAGGTTTCAGACTGAGGTGCAGAAGTACTGTTACAGAGAGAAGAGTTTGGAAACTGTTGTGCAGAAGGACTGTTACAGAGAGCAGAGTTTGGAGAATGAGATGCAGAGGGGTCTTACAGAGAGCAGAGTTAGGAGACTAAGGTGCAGAAGGATCGTTGCAGAGAGCAGAGTTTACAGACTGAGTTTCAGAAGGACTGTTGCAGAGAGCAAATGTTGGAGACTGGGGTTCAGAAGTACTGTTTCAGAGAGGAGAGGTTGGAGACTGCAGTATAGAAGGACTGTTAAAGAGAGCAGAGTTTGGAGACTGAGGTGCAGAAGGACTGTTACTTAAAGCACAGGTTAGAGACTGAGGTGCAGAAGGATAGATACGGAGAGCAGAATTTGGAGACTGAGGTACAGAAGAACTCTTGCAGAGATCAGAAGTTGGAGACTGGGGTGCAGTAAGATCATTGCTGAGAGCAGAGGTTGGAGACTGGCATGCAGAAGACCCACTATAGAGAGCAGAGTTTTGAGACTGGTGTGCAAAAGACCTTTTACAGAGAGGAGAGGTTGGAGACTAGGAGTAGAAGGACACTTACAGAGAGCAGAGGTTGGAGGCTGTGGTGCAGAAGTACTGTTACAGAGAGCCGATTTTGGAGACTGAGGTGCAGAAGGACTGTTACAGAAAGCAGAGTTTGGAGACTGGGTTGCACAAGGATTGTTGTAGAGAGCAGAGTTTTCAGACTAAGGTTTAGAAGGACTGTTGTAGAGCGCAGATGTTGGAGACTAGGGTGCCAATGGACTTTTGCAGAGAACAGAGGT
The DNA here is from genome assembly GCF_052094955.1 of Ictidomys tridecemlineatus. NCBI lineage: Eukaryota > Metazoa > Chordata > Mammalia > Rodentia > Sciuridae > Ictidomys > Ictidomys tridecemlineatus. The sequence goes on along the minus strand of NW_027521123.1, from coordinate 132,283 downwards.
TGGAGAATGGGGTGCAAAAAGGATCGTTGCAGAGAGCAGAGGTTTGAGACTGGGGCGCAGATGTATTGTTATAGAGAGAAGAGGTTGGAGACTGGGGTGCACAAAGACTGGTACAGATAGCAGAGTTTCGAGACTGGGGTGTAGAAGGACGGTTACAGAAAGCAGAGGTTCGAGACTTGGGTGCAGAAGGACCCTTACAGAGAGCAGATTTTGGAGACTGCACTCCAGGAGGACTGTTAAAGAGAAAAGAGGTTGGAGACTGGTGTGGAGAAAGACTATTTCAGAGTGCAGACGTTGGAGACTGGGGTGCAGAAGAACTGTTGCAGAGAGCAGAGTTTGGACACAAGGGTGCAGAAGAACTGTCACAGACAGCAGAGGTTGGAAACTAAGGTGCAGAAGGAATGTTGCAGAGAGCAGTGGTTGGAAACTGTGGTGCAGAAGGAATGATACAGAAAGGAGAGGTTGGAGACTGTGGTGCAGAAAAACCGTTACAGAGAGCAGTAGTTGGGGACTGCGGTACAGAAGGACTGTTACAGAGAGCAGAGATTGGAGACTGGGGAGCAGAAGGACTGTTACAGAGAGCAGAGATTGGAGACTGGGGAGCAGAAAGACTGATAGAGAGAGCAGAGGTTGGAGACTGGGGAGCAAAAAAATGTTACAGAGAGCAGATTTGGAAACTGGGGTGCAGAAGGATCTTACAGAGAGCAGAGATTGGAGGCTGGGGTGCAAAATTACTGTTACAGAAAGGAGATTTTGGAGACTGGGGTGCAAAAAGATCGTTGCAGAGAGCAGAGTTTTTAGACTGAGTTTCAGAACGACTGTTGCAGAGAGCAGATTTTGGAAACTGGGGTGCAGAAAGACTTTTGCAGAGAGCAGAGGTTGGAGAATGGGGTGCAAAAGAATCATTGCAGAGAGTAGAGGTTGGAGACTGGGGTGCAGAAGTATTGTTACAGAGAGCAGAGGTTGAAGACTTGGGTGCAGAAAGACCCTTACACAGAGCAGAGGTTGGAGACTGCGGGACATAAGAACTGTTACAGAGAGCAGAGGTTGCAGACTGCAGTAAAGAAGGAGTGTTACAGAGAGAAGAGCTTGGAGACTGCGGAGAAGAAGAACAGTTACAGAGAGAAAAGATTGGAGACTGGAAAGCAGAAGAAATATTACAGAGAGCAGAGTTGTGAAACTGGGGCGCAGAAGGATCTTACAGAGAGCAGAGGTTGGAGACTGAGGTGCAGAAAGACTTTTACAGAAAGTAGAGTTTAAAGACTGGAGTGCACAAGGATTGTTGCAGAGAGCAGAGTTGTCAGACTGAGGTGCAGAAGAACTGTTGCAGGGAACAGATTATGGAGACTGGGGTGCAAAAAGATTGTTGTAGACAGCAGAGTTTGGTGACTTGTGTGCAGAAAGATTGCTACAGAGAGCAGAGTTTGGAGACTGTTGTGAAGAAGGACTATTGCAGAGATCAGAGTTTGGTAACTGAGGTGAAGAAGGATTGTTACAGAGAACAGAAGTTGGAGCCTGGGGTGCAGTAGGACTGTTGCAGAGAGCAGAATTTGGAGACTGGGGTTTAGAAGGACTGTTGCAGAGAGCAGAGATTGGAGACTGGGGTACAGAAGGTTGTTACGGAGAGCAGAGTTCGGAGATAGGGTTGCAGAAGAATCTTACAGAGAGCAGAGATTCGAGACTGTGGTGCAACAGGACTGATACAAAGAGCAGATTTTGGAGACTAAGGTACAGAAGGGTCATTGCAGAGAACAGAGTTTTCAAACTGAGGTGCACAAGGACTGTTGCAGAGAGCAGAGGTTTAAGATATGGGTGCAAAAGGACTGTTTCATAGAGCACATGTTGGATACTGGGGTGCAGAAGGATCGTTGCAGAGAGCAGAGGTTGAAGACTGGGGTGCAGTAGGACTGTTGCAGAGAGCAGAAGTTGGAGACTGGTGTGCAGAAGGATCGTTGCAGACAGCAGAAGTTTCAGACTGGGGTGCAGAAGCACTGTTACAGAGAGTAGACTTTCGAAACTGAGGTACAGATGTATCGTTACAGAGAGCTGAGTTTGGAGACTGAGGTTCAAAAGGACTGTTACAAAGAGCAGAGTTTGGAGACTGGGGTGCAGAAGGATCCTTGTAGGAAACTGAGTTTTCAAACTGAGGTGCAGAAGAACTCCTACAGAGAGCAGAGTTTTTAGACAAAGTTGTACAAGGATCTAACTGAGAGCAGAAGTTGTAGAGCGAGGTTCAGCAGGACTGTTACAGAGAGCAGAGGTTGGAGACTGAAGTGCAGAAGGATCCTTGTAGAGAATAGAGTTTTAAGACTGAGGTGCAGAAGGACTTTTGCAGAGAGCACTAGTTGAAGACTGGGGTGCAGAAGGACTGTTGCATAGAGCAGATGTTGGAGACTGGGGTGCAGAAGGAACATTGTCGAGAGCAAAATTTTGAGACTGCGGTGCAGAAGGATTTTTATAGAGAACAGAGTTGGGAGACTGGGGTGCAGAAGGCCTGTTACAGAGAGCAGAGTATGGAGAAGGTGTTCAGATGTACTTTTTCACAGAGTACTTTTTAGAGACTGAGGTGCAGAAGGACCGTTGCAGAGAACAGAGGTTGGAGACTGAGGTGCAGAAAGATTGTTACATAGAGCAGAGGTTGGAGACTGGGGTGCAGAAGGACTGTTACAGAGAGCAGAGGTTTTAGACAGGGTTGCAGAAAGATCTTACAGAGAGCAGAGTTTGGAGACAGAGGTGCAACTGGACTTTTACAGAGAGCATAGTTTGGAAACTGGGGTGCAGAAGGATCATTGAAGAGGGCAGAGTTTGGAGACTAGGTTGCAGAAGGATCTTACAGAGATCAGAGTTGGAAGACTGAGGTGCAGAAGGAATGTTACAGAGAGTAGACGTTAAAGACTGAGGTGCAGAAGGACCATTGCAGGGAGCAGAGGTTGTAGAATAGGGTGTAGAAGGACTGTTGCAGGTAGCAGGTGTTGGAAACTTGGGTGCAGAAGGACTGTTGCAGAGAGAAAAGTTTGGAGACTGATGAGCAGAACGACTGTCACAGAGAGTAGATGTTGGAGACTCGGGTGCAGAAGGACTGATACAGAAAGCAGAGGTTGGAGTCTGGTGTGTAAAAGGACCGCTACAGAAAGCAAAGTTTGGAGACTTCAATACAGGAGGACTGTTACAGAGAGCAGATGTTGGAGACTGTGGTGTAAAAGAACTGTTGCAGAGAGCAGAGGTTGGAGACTGGGCTGTAGAAGAACTGTCGCATAGAGCAGAAGTTGGAGACTGAGGTGCAGTAAGAATGTTACAGAGATCAGAGGTTAAAGACTGGGGTGCAGAAGTACTGATACAGAAAAAAGAGGTTGGAGACTGGGGTGCAGAATTAAGGTTACAGAGAGCAGAGTTTGGAAACTGCAGTACAGAAGGACTGGTACAGACAGCAGAGTTTAAAGACTAGGGTAGAGAAGGACTGTTGCAGAGAGCAGATGTTGGAGACTTTGGTTCAGAAGGACTGTTGGAGAGAGAAGAGGTTAGAGAATGGGGTGCAGAATTAAGGTTGCAGAGAGCTGAGGTTGGAGACAGAGGTTCAGAAGGACTGTTACAGACAGAAGAGTTTAAAAACTGTTGTGCAGAAAGACTGATACAGAAATCAGAGGTTACAGATAGCAGAGTTTGGAGACTGGGGTGTAGAAGGACTGTTACAGAAAGCAGAGGTTCAAGACTTGGGTGCAGAAGGACCCTTACAGAGAGCAGATTTTGGAGACTGCACTCCAGGAGGACTGTTAAAGAGAGAAGAGGTTGGAGACTGGTGTGGAGAAAGACTATTTCAGAGTGCAGACGTTGGAGACTGGGGTGCAGAAGAACTGTTGCAGAGAGGCAGAGTTTGGACACAAGGGTGCAGAAGAACTGTCACAGAGAGCAGAGGTTGGAGTCTGAGGTGCAGAAGGAATGTTGCAGAGAGCAGTGGTTGGAAACTGTGGTGCAGAAGGAATGATACAGAAAGGAGAGGTTGGAGACTGTGGTGCAGAAAAACCGTTACAGAGAGCAGAAGTTGGGGACTGCGGTACAGAAGGACTGTTACAGAGAGCAGAGGTTGGAGACTGGGGAGCAGAAGGACTGATACAGAGAGCGGAGGTTGGAGACTGGGAAGCAAAAAGAATGTTACAGAGAGCATATTTGAAAAACTGGGGTGCAGAAGAATTTCACAGATAGCAGAGGTTGGAGCCTGGGGACAAGGAGGATCGTTGCATAGAGCAGATGTTCGAGACTGGGGTGCAGAAGGACTATTAAAGAGAGCAGAGGTTGGAGACTGAGGTGCAGAAAGATCATTTCTGAGAGCAGAGGTTTGAGACTGGGGTGCAGAAGGACTGTTACAGATTGCAGAACTTGGAGACTGAGGAGCAGAAGGACTTTTACAGAGAGGAGACGTTGGAAACTGGGGTGCAAAAGGATTCTTAGAGAGAGCAGAGATGGAGACTGGGGTACAGAAGGTTCGTTGCAGAGAGAAGAGTTTGGAGAATGAAGTGCAGAAGGATCGCTACAAAGAGCAGAGTATGGAGACTGGGGTGCTGCTTGACAGTTACAAAGAGCACAGGTTGGATACTGGGGTGCAAAAGAAATATTGCAGGGAGCAGAGGTTGGAGACTAAGGTGCAGGAGTACTGTACCAGAGAGCAGAAGTTGAAGATTGGGGTGCAGAAAATCTGTTTCAGAGAGATGTTTTTGGCGACTGGGATGCAGAAGGATCGTTGCAGAGAGCAGAGGTTGGAGACTGGGGTTTAGACGGACTGTTACAGAGAGCAGAGGTTGGAGACTGAGGTGCAGAAGGAATTTTACAGAGAGCAGAGGTTAAATACTGGGGCGCAGGAGGACTGTTACAGATAGCAGAGTTTGGAGAAAGGGATGCAAAAGATCTTAAAGAGAGCAGAGTCTGGAGACTGGGGTGCAGAAGGACTGTTGCAGTGAGCAGAGTTTGGAGACTGAGGTGTAGAAGGATCATTGCAGGGAGAAGAGGTTGGAGACTGGGTTGCAGAAGGACTGTTACAGAGAGCAGAGGTTCGAGATTGGGGTGCAGAAAAACTTTTACATAGAGTAAAGTTTGGAGATTGGGGTGCAGAAAGCCTGTTACAGAGAGCTTCGGTTAGAGACTGAGGTGCAGAAGAACTGTTATAGAGAGCAGAGATTGGAGACTGAGGTGCAGAAGGATTGGTACAGAGAGGAGAGGTTGGAGACAAAGGTGTAAAAGGACTCTTTACAGAGAGCAGAGTTGGAAAACTGGGGTGCAGAATGATCGTTGCAAAGAGCAGAGGTTGCAAACTGGGGTTCAGAAGAATCGTTGCAAGGAGCAGAGTTTGGAGAATGAGGTGCAGAAGGATCGTTACAGGGAGCAGAGGTTGGAGACTGGGGTCAGAAAGACAGTTACAGAGAGCAGAGGTTCGAGATTGGGGTGCAGATAAACTTTTACAGAGAGCAAAGTTTGGAGACTGGGGTGCAGAAAGCCTGTTACAGAGAGCATCGGTTAGAGACTGAGGTGCAGAAGGACTGTTATAGAGAGCAGAGGTTGGAGACTGAGGTGTAGAAGGGATTGGTACAGAGAGGAGAGGTTGCAGACAAAGGTGTAGAAGGACTCTTACAGAGAGCAGAGGTGGAAAACTGGGGTGCAGAATGATCATTGCAAAGAGCAGAGGTTGCAAACTGAGGTTCAGAAGAATCGTTGCAAGGAGCAGAGTTTGGAGAATGAGGTGCAGAAGGATCGTTACAGGGAGCAGAGTTTGGAGACTGGGGTCAGAAAGATAGTCACAGAGAGCACAGTTCGGAGAGTGGTGTGCAGAAGAAATGTTGCAGTTAGCAGAGATTGGAGACTGTGGTACAGAAGTACTGTTACAAAGAGCAGAGGCTGGAGACTAGGATTCAGAAGGAATGTCACAGAGAGCAGAGTTTGGAAACTGGGGTGTAGAAAAATGTTATAGAGAGCAGAGGCTGGAGACTGGGGTCAGAAGACTGTTGCAGAGAACAGACGTTGGAGACTGTGGTGCAGAAGGATCATTGCAGAGCGCAGAGTCTGGAGACTGGGTGCAGAAGGACTGTGCAGAGAGCAGAGGTTTGAGACTGGGGTGCAGAAGACTGTTGCAGAAAGCAAACGTTGGAGACTGAGGTGCAGAAGGGACTTTTACAGAGAGCACTGGTTGGAGACTGGGGTGCAGAAGAACTGATACACAAAGCAGCCTTTGGAAACTGGGGTGCAGAATGACCGTTACAGAGAGCAGAGGTTGGAGACTGCAGTACAGAAGGAGTATAACAGGGAGTCGAGTTTGAAGCCTGGGGTGCAGAAAGACTGTTGCAGAGAACAGAGGTTGGAGACTGAGGTGCAGAAGGATTGTTGCATAGAGATTGGTTGGAGACTGGTGTGCAGAAGTCCTGTTACACAGCAGAGTTTGGAGACTGGGTTGCAGATGTCCTGTTACAGAGAGCAGAGGTTGGAGAATGGGGTGCAGAGGGACCATTACAGAGAGCAAAGTTTGAAGACTGAGGTGCAAAAGGACTTTTACAGAGAGCAGATGTTGGATACTGGGTGCAGAAGGACTATTACAGAGAGCAGAGTTTGGAGAAAGTGATGCAAAAGGATCTTAAAGAGAGCAGAGGCTGGAGACTGGGGTCAGAAAGACTGTTGTATAGAAGAGTCTTTGGAGACTGTGGTGCAGAAGGATCATTGCAGAGCGCAGAAGTTGGAGACTGGGGTATAGAAGGACTGTTTCAGAAAGCAGACATTGGAGACTGAGGTGCAGTAGGACTTTTACAGAGAGCACTGGTTGGAGACTGGCGTGCAGAATAACTGATACACAAAGCAGCATTTGGAAACTGGGGTACAGAATGACCTTTACTGAGAGCAGAGGTTGGAGACTGCGGTACGGAAGGACTATTACAGAGAGCAGAGTTTGAAGCCTGGGGTTCAGAAGGACTGTTGCAGAAAACAGAGGTTGGACACTGAGGTGCAGAAGGATTCTTGCATAGAGAAGTGGTTGGAGACTGGGATTCAGAAGTCCTGTTACAGAGAAGAGTTTGGAGACTGGGTTGCAGAAGACCTGTTACAGAGAGCAAGGTTGGAGAATGGGGTGCAGAAGGACCATTACAGAGAACAAAGTTTAGAGACTGAGGTGCAAAAGGACTTTTACAGAGAGCAGAGGTTGAATACTGGGGTGCAGAAGGACTGTTACAGAGAGCAGAGGTTGGAGACTGGGATGAAGAAGGAACATTACAGAGAGACGAGGTTTCAGACTGAGTCTCAGAAGGACTGTTACAGAGAGCAGAGGTTGGAGTCTGAGGTGCAGAAGGACTATTACAGAAAGAAGAGGTTGGCAATTGGGGTTCAGAAGGACCGTTACAGAGAGAAGAGTTTGGAGACTGCAGTACAGAAGAACTGTAACAGAGAGTAGAGTCTGGAGACTGGGGTGCAGAAAGACCATTGCAGAGAGCAGATGTTGGAGCCTGTGGAGAAAAAAGGATTGTTGCAGTGAGCAGATGTTGGATACTGGGGTGCAGAAGGACCATTACACAGAGCAAAGTTTGGAGACTGAGGTGCAGGAAAAATTTAAGAGAGAGCAGATGTTGGATACTGGGGTGCAGAAGTAGTGTTGCAGAGAGCTGAGGTTTGAGACTGAGGTGCAGAATGATCGTTTCAGAGAGAAGAGGTTGGAAACTGGGGTAGAGAAGGACTGATACATATAGCACAGTTTCAAGAATGGGGTGCACAAGGATCGTTGCAGCGAGCAGAGGACTCAGAATGAGGCGCAGAAGGACTTTTACAGAGAGCAGAATTTGGAGTCTGAGGTGTAGAAAGACTGTTACAGAAATCAGAGGTTGGCAATTGGTGAGCAGAAGGACCATTACAAAAGAGAAGAGGTTGGAGACTGCAATACAAAAGGACTGTTACAGAGAGCAGAGTTTGGAGAATGGGTAGAAGAAGGATCCTTGCAGAGAGCAGATGTTTGAGACTGGGTTGCAGAAGTTGCGTTACAGATAGCAGATGTTGGAGACTGCGGTACAGAAGGACTTTTATAGAGAGCAGCGGTTGGAGACTGGAGTGCATAAAGATTCTTACAGAGAGCAGAGGATGTAGTCTGGGGTGCAAAGGAGTGTTACAGAGACCAGAGTTTGGAGATTGTAGTGCAGAAGAACTGCACAGAGAGCAGAGGTTGGAGACTTGGGTGCAGAAAGACTGTTACAGAGAGCAGAGGTTCGAGACTGGGGTGCAGAAGAACTGTTACAGAGAGCAGAGGTTTGGAGACTGGGGTTAAGAAGGACTGTTACAGAGAGCAGATGTTGTTGACTGATGTGCAGAAGGACTGTTATAGAGAGCAGAGTTTGGAGACTGAGGTACAGAAGGATTGGTACAGAGAGCAGAGGTTGGAGACTGAGGTGAAGAAGGACTGTAACAAAGAGCAGATATTGGAGACTGGGGTACAGAAGGATCGTTGCAGAGAGCAGAGGTTGGAAACTGAGGTGCAGGAGGATTATTTCAGAGAGTAAAGGTTGGAGAATGAGGTGCAGAAGAATCTTTACAAAGAGCAGAGGTTGGAGAATGGGGTCAGAAGGACAGTTACAGAGACCACAGAAATGGAGACTGGGGTGCAGAAGGATCGTTGCAGAGAGCAGAGGTTGTAGACTGGGGTACAGAAGGACAGTAACAGATAGCACACTTTGGAGATCTGAGTGTAGAAGAAATGTTGCAGAGAGCAGAGGTTGGAGACAGGGGTGCAGAAGGACTGTTGCAGACAGTAGATGTTGGAGATATAGGGGCAGAAGGACTGATACAGAGAGCAGAGTTTGGAGACTGGGGTGCAGAAGGACTGATAAACAAAGCATAGGTTGGAGACTGGACTGCAGAAGAACCATTACAGAGAGTAGAGTTTGGAGACTGCAGTACAGAAAAACTGTTGCACAGAGCAGAGGTAGGATACTGGGGTGTAGAAGGACTGTTACAGAGAGCAGGGTTTTGAGACTGCGGTGTAGATGCATCTTACAGAGCATAGAGGTTTGGAGACCTGAGTGCAGAAGGACTGTTGCAGAGAACAGAGTTTGAAGACTGGGGTATAAAAGGACTGTTAGAGAGAGCAGAGGTGGTGACGGTGGTGCAGAAGGATCTTACAGAGAGTAGAGGTTGGAGACTGGGGTGCAGTAGGACTGTTGCAGAGAGCAGAGGTTGGAGACTGGGTTGTAGAGGACTGTTACAGATAGCACAGTTTCGAGACTGGGTGGCAGAAGAATCTTACAGAGAGCCTTTTGGAGAAATACGTGCAGAAGGAGTGTTACAAGAACAGAGGTTAAATACTGGGGTGAAGAAAGATTGTTGCAGAGAGCAGCGTTTTCAGACTGAGGTGCAGAAGGACAGTTACAGAGAAAAGAGTTTGGAAACCTGGGTGTAGAAGAAATGATGCAAAGAGCAGATGTAGGATCCTGGGGTGCTGATGGACTCTTACAGAGAGCAGAGTATGTAGACTTAGTTGCAGAATAATTGTTGCAGAGAGCAGAGGGTGGAGACTAGGTTGCAGAAGGCCATTACAGAGAGCACAGGTTGGAGACTGGGGTGCAGAAGGAATGTTGCAGAAAGCAGAGGTTGGAGATTGGGATGCAGAAGGACTGTTTCAGAGAGAAGAGTTTGTAGACTGAGATGCAGAAGGACTGTTACACAGGAAGACTTTGGAGACTGGCGTGAAGAATTATGATACAGAAAGCTGATGTGGGAGACTGGTGTGCAGAAGGACCATTACAGAGAGCATAGGTTGGAGACTGGCGTGCAGAAGGACTGTTTCAGAGAGCAGAGGTTAGAGACTGGGTTGCAGAAGGCCTGATACAGAGAGCATAGTTTAGAGACTGGGTTGCAGAAGGACTGTTATATAGAGCAGAGTTTGAGGCTGGGTTGCAGAAGGACTGTTATAGAGACCAGAGTTTTGAGGCTGGGTTGCAGAAAAATCTTAGAGAGAAGGGGTTTGCGACTAAGGTGCAGGACGACTGTTACAGAGAGAAGTTGTTAAATACTGGGTGCAGAAGGATCATCCAGAGAGCAGAGGTTTCCGACTGAGGTGCAGAAGGACTGTTACAGAGAGCAGAAGTTGGAGACTGAGGTGCATAAGGACAGTTACAGAGAGCAGAGTTTTGTGACTGAGGTGCAGAAAGACTGTTACAGAAAGCAGAGGTTGGAAATTGGGATGCAGAGGGACCGTTACAGAGAGCAGAGGTTGGAGACTGCGGTATACAAAGACTGTAACAGAGAGCAGAGGTTGGAGAATATGGTGCAGAAGGACTGTTACAGAGAGCAGAGGTTGGAGACTGGGGTGCAGAAGGACTGTTAAACAGAGCAGAGGTTGAAGACTGGGGTGTAGAAGAACTGTTGCAGAGAGCAGAGTTTGGAGACTTGGGTGCAGAAGAACTGTTACAGAGAGTAGATTTTGGAGACTGGGGTGCAGAAGGACTGTTGCAGATAGCAGAGGTTGGAAACTGGAATGAAGAAGGAGTTGTGCAGCGAGCAGATATTGGAGACTTGCGTGCAGAAGAAGTTTTGCAGAGAGTAGAATTTGGAGATTGAGGTGCAGAAGGACTGTTTCAAGATAGCAGAGGTTGAAGACTGGGGTGCAGAAGGACTGATACAGAAAGTAGAGTTTGGAGACCGAGGTGCAGAAGGACCATTACTGAGAGCAGAATTTGGAGACTGCAATACAAGAGGACTATTACACAGAGCAGAGGTTTGAGACTGGATTGGAGAAGAACTGTTTCAGAGTGCAGATGTTGGAGACTTGTGTGCAAAAGAACTGTTGCAGAGAGCAGAGGAAGGATACTGAGATGGAGAAAGACTGTTACAGAGAGCAGAGTTTGGAGACTGGGGTGCAGAAGGGCTGATACAGAGAGCAGAGTTTGGAGACTGGGGTTCAGAAGGCCTGTTACTAAGAGCAGAGATTTGAGACTGCATACAGAAGGGCTCTTACAGAGAGCCGAATTTGGAGACTGGGTTGCAGAAGAATATTACGTAGAGCGGAGTTTGGAGACTGAAGTGCATAAGGATTGTTACAGAGAGCAGAGGTTAACGACTGGGGTGCAGTAGGATTATTTCAAAGAGCAGAGGATGGAGACTGGTATGCAGAAGGATCATAGTAGAGAGCAGAGGTCGGAGAATTGGGAGCATAAGGACGGTTGCAGAGAGCAGATGTTGGAGACTGCGATGCAGAAGGATCATAGCAGAGAGCACCGATTGGAAAATGGGTTGCAGAAAGACTGTTACACAGAGCAGATGTTGAACACTGGAGTGTAGAAGGACTGTTATAGAGAGCAGAGGTTGGAGACTGGAGTGTAAAAGAACTGATGTAGAGACCAGAGGTTGGAGACTGGGGTGCTGAAGGATCGTTGGGGCGATCAGAGTATAGAGACTGGGGTTTAGAAGGACTGTTGCAGAGAGCAGAGGGTGGAGACCAGGGTACAGAAGGACTGTTGCAGAGAGAAGAGGTTTGAAAATGGGATGCAGAAGGACTGTTTCAGAGAGAAGAGGTTTGAAAATGGGATGCAGAAGGACTGTTTCAGAGAGTAGATGTTAAAGTCTGGGGTGAAGAAGAACTGTTGCAGAGAGCAGAAGTTGGAGACTGGGGTGCAGAAAGATTGTTGCAGGGAGCAGAGTTTGGAGCCTGGGGTGAAGAAAAACTGTAACAGAGAGCAGAGGTTGGAGACTGGGTGCAGAAGGACTGTAACAGAGAGAAGAGTTTGGAGACTGGGTGGCAGAAGGATCTTACATAGAGCAGAGTTTGGAGACTGAGGTGCAGAAGAAATGTTATCGAGAGCAATGGTTGGAGACTGGGGTGCAGAAGGATTTTTTCAGAGAGCAGAGGTTGGAGACTGACATTCTGAAGTACTCTAGCAGAAAACAGAGCTTGGAGAATGGAGTGCAGAAGGACCGATGCAGAGAGCAGATGTTGGAGACTGAGGTGCAGAAGGATTGTTACAGAGAGCAAAGGTTGGAGACTCGGGTAAAGAAGGACTGTTACTGAGATCGGAGTTTGGAGACTGGGGTGCAGAAAGATCTTTCATAGAGCAGAGGTTGGAGACTGCGGTGCAGACGAACTGTTGCACAGAGCAGAGGTTTAAGACTGGGGTGCAGAAGGACTGTTACAAAGAGAAGAGTTTGGAGACAGGGTTGCAGAATAATCTTACAGTGTGAAAAGGATGGAGACTGAGGTGGAACAGGATTGTTACAGAGAGCAGAGTTTGGAAACTGGTGTGCAGAAGGATCTTTGTAGAGAGCAGAGGTTTGAGACTGGGGTGCAGAAGGACTGTTACAGAGAACAGAGTTTGGAGACTGCGGTGCAGAAGGCTTGTTACAGGGAGCAGAGTTTTGTGAAGGGATACAGAACGACCGTTACAGAGGGCAGAGTTTGGAGACTGGGTTGCAGAAGGATCTTACAGATTGCAGAGGTTTGAGTCTGAGGTGCAGAAGCACTGATACAGAGAGTAGAAGTTGGAGACGGAGGTTTAGAAGGACCATTGCAGAGAGCAAAGGTGGAGACAGACGTGCAGAAGGATTGTTACAGAGAGCAGAGTTTAGACTGGGGTGCAGAAGGACTGTTGCAGATAGCAGAGTTTGGAGAATGGGGTGAAGAATGACCTTTGCAGGGAGCAGGTGTTGGAGACTTGGGTGCAGAAGGACTATTGGAGTTTGAAGAATAGGGTGCAGAAGAACCGTTGCAGAGAGCAGAGTTCGGAGACTGCAATTCAGGACTTTTACAGAGAGCAGAGGTTGGAGAATGGTTTATAGAAGAACTGTTTCAGAGTGCAGATGTTGGAGACTGGGGTTCAGAAGTACTGTTGCAGAGAGCAGAGTTTGGAAACTGGGGTGCAGAAAGAATGTTACAGAGAGCAAATGTTGGAGACTGGGGTGCAGAATTACTGTTACAGAAAGCAGAGGTCGAGACTGGGGTGCAGAAGGACCGTTACAGAGAGAATAGGTTGGAGACTGTGTTACAGAAAGACTGTTGCAGAGAGCAGAGGTTAGAGAATGGGGTGCAGAAGGACTGTTACAGAGAGCAGAGGTTAGAGAATGGGGTGCACATGTAAGGTTGCAGAGTTCAGATGTTGGAGGCAGAGGTGCAGAAGGGCTGTTACAGAGAGCAGAGGTTGGAAATCGTGGTTCAGAAGGACTTACACAGAAAGCAGAGTTTTGAGACTGGGGTGCAGAAGGACCGTTACAGAGAGCAGATGTTGGAAAGGGGTGCATAAAAATCGTTGCAGAAGGCAGAGGTTGGAGACAGGTGTGCAGAAAGACGGTTGCAGAGAGCAGAGGTTAAAGACAGAGGTGAAGAAAAATAGTTACAAAGAGTAGAGATTGGAGACTGGGGTGCAGAAGGATCATAGAAGAGAGCAGAAGTTGGATATTGAGTTGCAGAAGAATCATTGAAGACAGCAGAGGTGGATATTGGGCTGCAGAAGGATCAATACAGAGAGAAGAGGTGGGAGACTGCAGTGCAGAAGGACTGTAACAGAGAGCACAGTTTAGAAACTGGGGTACAGAAGGAATCTTGCACAAAGCAGAGGTTGGAGACTGGGGTGCAGAAGGACTGTTGAAGAGAGCAGAGGTTGGAGACTGAGATGCAGAAAGACTGTTACACAGAGCAGACTTTGGAGACTGGGGTGAAGAATTATGATACAGAAAGCAGAGGTGTGAGACTGGGGTGCAGAAGGACCGTTACAGAGAGCAGAGGTTGCAGACTGGGTTGCAGAAGGACTATTATAGAAAGCAGAGTTTTGAGTCTGGGTTTCCGAAGGATCTTACAGAGAGCAGTGTTTGGTGACTGTGATGCAGGATGAATGTTACAGAGAGCTGTGATTGGAGGCTCAGGTGCAGAAGGATAATGCAGAGAGCAGAGGTTTCAGACTGAGGTGCAAAAGGACTGTAACAGAGAGCAGAGGTTGAAGACTGAGGTGCATCAGGACTGTTAAAGAGAGCAAAGTTTGGTGACTGAGGTGCAGAAGGACTGTTACAGAAAGCAGAGGTTGGAAATTGGGGTACAGAGGGACCGTTACAGAGAGCAGAGGTTGGAGACTGCGGTATAGAAAGACTGTAACAGAGAGCAGAGGTTGCAGAATATGGTGAAGAAGGACTGTTATGAAGAGCAGAGGTTGGAGACTGAGGTGCAGAAGGATTGGTACAGAGAGCAGAGGTTGGAGACTTGGGTGCAGAAGGACTGTTACACGGACCAGAGGTTGAAGACTTGGGTGCAGAAAGTCTGTTGCAGAGAGCAGATGTTGGTAACTAGGGTGCAGAAGGACTGTTGTAGAGAGCAGAGGTTGGAAACTGGGGTGCCGAGGGCCTCTTACCGAGAGCAGAATGTGGAGAAGGGCTCTAGAATTACTGTTACAGATCACAGAGTTTGGAGACTGGGTTGAAGAAGGATCTAACAGAGAGCAGATGTTGGGGACCTAGGTGCAGAAGGACTGTTACAGAGAGTGGAGGTTGGAGACTGAGGTGCAAAAAGATCATAGCAGAGAACAGCGTTTTAAGACTGAGGTGCAGAAGGACTGTTGCAGAGACCACAGGTTGGAGACTGGGATGCAGAAGGACTTTTGCAGAGAGCAGAGGTTGCATACTGGGGTGTAGAAGGCTTCTTATAGATAACAGACTTTGGAGACTGGGTGCAAAAGGCCTGTTACAGAGAGGAGAGTTCGGAGAAGGTGTGCAGAAGGACTGTTAGAGAGGGCAGAGTTGGGAGTCTGGGTTGCAGAAGCATCTTACAGAGAGCAGATATTGGAGACTGAGGTGTAGAATGATCGTTGCAGAGAGAAGAGTTTGGAGACTGGGGGGCTGAAGGCCTGTTACAGAGAGCAGTGTTTGAAGACTGGGGTGCAGAAGGCCTGTTAAAGAGAGCAGAGGTTGATGACTGGCGTGTAGAAGGACTGTTATAGAGAGCAGCGTTAGGACACTGGGTGGCAAACGGATCTTACAGAGAGCAGATTTTGGAGACTGAGGTGAAGGAGGACTGTTACAGTGGTTGGAGACTGGGGTTCAGATGGATCATGTAAAGAGAAAAGGTTTCAGACTGAGGTGTAGATCGAGTGTTACAGAGAGCAGAGGTTGGAGACTGGGGTCCAGAAGGACTGTTACAGGGAGAAAATTTTGGAGACTGTGTTGCAGAAGGATCTTACATAGAGGAGAGTTTGGAGACTGAGGTGCATAAAGACTGTTATAGAGAGCAGAAGTTGAAGTCTGAGGTGCAGTAAGATTGTTGCAGAATGCAAAATTTTCAGACTGAGGTGCAGAAGGACTATTGTAGAGAGCAGATGTTGGAGACTGGGGTGCAGAAGGTTCGTTGCAGAGAGAAGAAGTTGGAGACTGCAGTACAGAAGGACTGTTCCAGAGAGCAGAGGTTGGAGACTAGGGTCCACAAAAACTTTTTTAGAGAGCAGATGTTGGATACTGCTGTTTAGAAAGACTGTTGCAGAGAGCAGAAGTTGTAGAATGGGGTGCAGAAGTACTTGGAGAGAGCAGAGGTTGGAAACTGAGGTGCAGAAGACGAAGAAAGAAAGCAGAGGTTTGAAACTGGCATGCAAATATACCTTTACAGAGAGCAGAGTTTGGAGACTGCAGTACAGAAGGACTGTTAAAGATAGCAGAGTTTGGAGACTGCGGAGCTGAAGGAGTGTTTGCAGAGTACAGAGGTTAGAGACTTGGGTGCACCAGGACACTTGAAGAAAGCAGAGGTTTGAGACTGGCATGGAGAAGGAATATTACAGAGAGCAGCGTTTGAAAAGGGGTCAGAAGGATCTTTCAGACAGCAGAGGTTGGAGAGTGGGGTGCAGAAGGATCGATGCAGAGAGAAGAGTTTGGACAGTGGGGTGCAGAAGGACTGTTGCAGAGAACATATGTTGGAGACTGGGGTGCAGAAGGACTGTTTAGAGAGCAGATGTTGGACCCTGGGGTGCAGAAGGACTCGATCATAGAGCAGAGTTTGAAGACTGAGGTGGAGAAGGACTGTTACAGAGAATAGAGTTTGGAGACTGGGTTGCAGAGGGATCATTGCAGAGAGCAGAGGTGGAGACGTGCTGCAGAAGGACTGTTACACAGAGCACACGTTGCAGACTGAAATGAAGAAGGAAATTTGCAGACAGCAGAGGTTGGAGACTGGGGTGCATAAGGACTGTTGCAGATAGCAGAGTTTGGAAATGAGGTGCAGAAGAACTGTTACAGAGAGCATAGATTGTAGACTGGGGTGTAGAAGGACTGATACAGAAAGAAGAGTTTGGAGACTGGGTGCAGAAGGACCGTTACAGAGAGAAGAGTTTGGAGACTGCGGAACAGAAGGATTGTAACAGAGAGCAGATGTTTTAGACTGGGTGCAGAATAACTATTGTAGAGATCAGAGTTTGAAGACTGGAGTGCAGAAGGACCATTGCAGAAAGCAGAGGTTGGAGACTGGGTTTCAGAAGAATCTTACAGAGAGCTGAGTTTGGACACTGAGGTGCATAAGGACTGTTGAAGAGTGTTTGGCGACTGGGTGCAGAATGAGTGTTGAAAGAACAGATTTTTGAGAATGAGGTGCAGAAGGACTGTTACAGAGAGCAGAGTTTTTAGACAAGGTTGCAGAAGGATCTTACAGAGAGCAGAGATTTTAGACCGAGGTTCAGCAGGACTGTTACAGAGCGCAGATGTTGGAGACTGGGGTGCAGAAGGATTGTTATAGAGAACAGACTTTGGAGACTGGGTGCAGAAGGCCTGTTACGGAGAGGAGTGTTGGGAGAAGCCATGCAGAAGGAAAAGTTACAGAGGGCAGTGTTTGGAGACTGGGTTGCAGAAGGAACTTACAAAGAGCAGATGTTGGAGAGGGAGGTGCAGAAGGACTGTTACAGAGAGTAGATGTTTGATACTGAGGCACAGAAGGATTGTTATAGAGAGCAGAGTTTGCATACTGGGGTGCAGAAGGCCTGTTACAGAGAGCAGAGGTTGGAGACTAGGGTGCAGAAGGGTTTTTACAGAGAGCAGTGTTTGGAGACTGGGTTGCAGAAGGATCTTACGTAGAGCAGAGTTTGGAGTCTGAGGTGCAAAAGACTGTTACATAGAGCAGAGTTTGGAGACTGGGATGCAGAGAGCAGATGTTGAACACTGGGGTTCAGAAGGACTGTTACACAAAGCAGAGGTTGAAGACTGAGGTTAAGAAGGACTATTACAGAGAGCAGATGTGGGAGACAGGCGTACAGGACTGATACAGAGCAGAAATTGGAGACTCAGGTGCAGAAGGACCGTTGCAGAGAGCAGAGGTTCGAGACTGAGGTGCAGAAGAATTGTTACAGAGAGCAGAGTTTGGAGACTGGGGTCTATAAGAATTGTAGCAGAGAGGAGAGTTTTGAGACTAAGGTGCAGAGGGACAGTTACTCAGAGCACAGGTTGGAGACTGGGGTGCAGAAGGACTGTTACAGAAAGCAGAGGTTGGAGACTCGGGTGTAGAAGTACCCTTACACAGAGCAGAGGCTTGAAAATGCAGTACAGAAGGACTGTTATAGAGAGCAGAGTTTGGAGACTGGGTGGAGAAGTACTGTTGCAGAGAGCAAATGTTGGAGACTGGGGTGCAAAAGGACTTTTGCAGAGAGCAGAGGATGGAGACTGGGATGCAGAAGGACTTTTGCAGAGAGCAGAGGTTGCATACTGAGTTGCCGAAGGACTGTAACAGAGGGCAGAGTTTTGAGACTGTGGTGCAAAACGACTGATACAGAAAGCAGAGGTTGGATACTGGGGTGCATAAGGACCCTTACGGAGAAGAGCCGTTGGAGACTGCGGTACAGAAGGACTGTTACTGAGAGCAGAGGTTGGAGACTGGAGTGTAAAAGAACTGATGTAGAGACCAGAGGTTGGAGACTGGGGTGCTGAAGGATCGTTCGGGCGATCAGAGTATAGAGACTGGGGTTTAGAAGGACTGTTGCAGAGAGCAGAGTTTGGAGACTGGGGTGTAGAATACTGTTGCAGAGAGCAGACGTTTGAGACTGCGGTGCAAAAGGATTGTTATACAGAAAAGAGGTCGGAGACTGGGGTGTAGAAGTCCTGTCACAGTGAGCAGAGTTCGGAGAAGGGGTGCAGAAGTACTTTTACAAAAAGTAGAGTTTGGACAATGAGGTCCAGAAGGATCGTTATAGAGAGCGGAGGTTGGAGACTGGGTTGCAAAGGGACTGATGCAGAGAGCAGAGGCTTGACATGGGGTGTAGAAGAACTGTTGCAGAGAGCACAGGTTTGAGATTTGTTTGCAGAAGCACTATTGCAGAGAGTGGAGGTTGGAGACTGCCTTTCAGTAGGAATGTTACAGAGGCAGAGTTTGGAGACTTTGTTTCAGAAGGACTGTTGCGGAGAGCAGATATTGGAGACTGGGTTGCAGAAGGAGTGTTGCAGAGAAAAGAGTTTGTAGACTGAGGTGCAGAAGGACTGATACAGAGAGCAGAGGTTGGAGATTGGGGTGCAGATGGACTGACACAGAAAGCAGAGTTTGGAGACTTCGGTGCAGAAGGACTGTTGCAGACAGCAGAGTTTGGAGAATGGAGTGCAAAAGTCCTGTTACACAGAGCACAGATTGGAGACTGGGGTGCAGAAGGACTGTTACAAATAGCAGAGTTTGGAGACAGGCTTGCAGAAGGATCTTACAGAGAGAAGATTTTGGAGACTGTGGTACAGCAGGACTGTTATAGAGAGAAGAGGTTAGAGACTGGGGGTGCAGAATTATGGTTGCAGAGAACAGAGTTTCAGACTGAGGTGCAGAAGGACTGTTTCAGAAAGCAGATATTGGAGACTGGGGTGCAGGACTGTTGCAGAGAGCAGAGATTGGAGACTGGGGTGCAGAAGGATCGTTGTAGCGAGCAGAGGTTGGAGAAGGTGTGCAGAAGAACTGTTCCAGAGGGAAGAGTTCACAGACTGGGTTGCAGAAAGATCTTACAGAGAGAATATGTTGGAGACTGAGGTGCAGAAGGACTGTTACAGAGAGCAGAGTTTGGAGACTGGGGTGCAGAAGGACTGTTGCAGATAGCAGAATTTGGAGACTGGGGTGCAGAAGGACTGTTGCAGATAGCAGAGTTTGGAGACTGGGGTGTAGAAGGACTGTTGCAAAAAGAAGAGGTTTGAGACTTGGGTGCAGAAGGACTGTGACCGAGAGCAGAGTTTGGAGGCTGAGGTGCAGAATGTCTTTTAAAGAGAGATGAGGTTGGAGACTGGGTGCAGAAGTACTGATTTCAGAAAGCAGAGGTTGTAGACTGGCTAGCAGAAGGAGCGTTACAGAGAGCAGATTTTTGAGACTGCACTATAGGAGGACTGTTACAGAGAGCAGAGGTTGGAGATTGGTGTGGAGAAGGACTGTTACAGGGTGCAGACCTTGGAGTCTGGGGTGAAGGAGAACTGTTGCAGAGAGCATAAGTTGGAGACTGGGGTACAAAAGAACTGTTGCAGAGCGCAGAAGTTGGAGACAGAGGTGCAGAAGGAATGTTACAGAGAGTAGAGTTTGGAACTCTGGTGCAGAAGGAATGACACAGAAAGGAGAGGTTGGAGACTGGGGTGCACCGTTGCAGACAGCAGAGGTTGAGGACTGTGGTACAGAAGGACTGTTACAGAGAGCAGATATTGGAGACTGGGCAACAGAAGGACTGTTACAGAGAGCAGATGTTGAAGACTGGGCAACAGAAGGACTGTTACAGAGAGCAGAGGTTGGATTCTGGGGAGCAGAAGGAATGTTACAGAGAGCAGATTTGGAAACTGGGGTGCGAAAGGATCTTACAGAGCGTAGAGGATGGAGGCGGGGGTGCAGAAGCACTGTTACAGACAGAAGATTTGGAGACTGAGGTGAAGAAGGACTGTTATAGAAAGCAGATTTGGGAGACTGGGGTGCACAAGGATTAGTGCAAAGAGCAGAGTGTTCACACTGAGCTTCAGGTAGACTGTTGTAGACTGCAGTTGTTGAAGACTGGGTGCAGAAGGACTTTTGCAGAGAGCACATGTTGGAGACTGGGTAAAAAAGGATCATTGCAGAGAGCAGATGTTGGAGACTGGTGTGCAGAAAGGATTGTTACAGAGAGCAGAGGTTGTAGACTGGGGTGCAGAAAAACCCTTACAGGTAGCAGAGGTTGGATACTTCGGGACAGAAAAACTGTTACAGAGAGCAGAGGTTGGAGACTGCGGAGCAGAAGGACTGTTACAGAGAGAAGAGGATAGAGACTGGGGATCAGAAGGAATATTACAGAGAGCAGAATTTGGAAACTGGGGTGCAGAAAGATCTTACAGAGAGCAGAGGTTAAAGACTGATGTGCAGAAAGTCTATTACAGAAGTAGAGTTTAGAGACGGTGGTGCACAAGAATCGTTGCAGAGATTAGAGTTGTCAGACTGAGGTGCAGAAGGACTATTGCAGGGAGCAGATGTTGGAGACTGGGTTGCAGAAAGACTTTGCAGAGAGCAGAGGTTGGACACTGGTGTGAAAAAAAATTGTAGTAGAGAGTAGAGTCTGGAGACTGGGGTGCAGAAAGATTGTTACAGAAAGCAGAGGTTGGAGACTGTGGTGCAGAAGGATCATTGCAGAGATCAGAGTTTGGTAACTGAGGTGAAGAAGGATTGTTACAGAGAACAGAAGATGGAGCCTGGGGTGCAGAAGGACTATTGCAGAGAGCAGAGTTTGGAGACTGGAGTTTACAAGCACTGTTGCGGAGAGCAGAGGTTGGAGACTGGGGTGCAGAACGACTGTTACAGAGAGCAGAGTTTGTAGTCAGGGTTGCAGAAGGATCTTACAGAGAGCAAAGTTTCGGGACTGAGGTGCAACGGGAGTATTACAGAGGGCAGAGTTTGAAGACTGGGGTGACGAAGGATCATTGCAGATAACAGAGTTTTCAGACTGAGTTGCAATAGGACTGTTGCAGAGAGCAGAGGTTGGAGACAGGGGTGCAGAAGGACTTTTGCAGAGAGCGGATGTTGGAGACTGGTGTGCAGAAGGATCTTTGCAGACAGCAGAGGTTTGAGACTGGGGTGCAGAAGGAGTGTTACGGAGAGTAGAGTTTTGAGACTGAGGTGCAGAAGGATCGATGAAGAGAGTTTGGAGACTGAGGTGCAAAGGACTGTTGCAGAGAGCAGAGTTTGGAGACTGAGGTGCAAAAGGACTGTTACAGAAAGTAGAGGTGGGAGATTTGGATGCAAGAGGCCTGTTACAGAGAGCAGAGGTTGGAGACTGGGTTTCAGAAGAAATCATAGAGAGAGCAGAGTTTTAGACAAGGTTGCAAAAGGATCTTACAAAGAGCAGAGGTTGTAGACCGAGGTGCAGCAGGACTGTTACAGACAGCAGAGTTTGGAGAATGTGGTGCAGAAGGACCATTGCAGAGATCAGAGTTTGGTAACTGAGGTGAAGAAGGATTGTTACAGAGAACAGAAGTTGGAGCCTGGGGTGCAGATAGACTGTTGCAGAGAGCAGAGTTTGGAGACTGGGGTTTACAAGCACTGTTGCAGAGAGCACATGTTTGAGACTGGTGTGCAGAAGGATCTTTGCAGAGAGCAGAAGTTTCAGATTGGGGTGCAGAAGGAGTGTTACAGAGAGTAAAGTTTCGAGACTGAGGTCCAGAAGGATTGATGCAGAGAGCTGAGTTTGGAGACTGAGGTGCAAAAGGACTGTTGCAGAGAGCAGAAGTTGAGAATGAGGTGCAAAATGACTATTACTGAGAGTAGAGGTGGAGATTTGGGTGCAAAAGGCCTGTTATAGAGAGCAGAGGTTGGAGACTGGGGTGCAGAAGAACTCCTATAGAGAGCAGAGTTTTTAGACAAGGTTGCAAAAGGATCTTACAAAGAGCAGAGGTTGTAGACCGAGGTGCAACAGGACTGTTACAGAGAGCAGAGGTTGGACACTGGGGTGCAGAAGGATCGTTGTAGAGAGCAAAATTTTGAGACTGAGGTGCACAAGGACTGTTATAAAGAACAGAAGTTTTGACCTGGGTGCAGAAGGCCTGTTATGGACAGCAGAGTTTTTACCAGGGGTTAAGAAGTACATTTACAGAGAGCAGTTTTTGGAGACAGAGGTGCAGAAGGACCGTTGCAGAGAGCAGAGTTTGAAGACTGAGGTGCAGAAAAATTGTTACAGAGAGCAGATGTTGGAGACTGGGTCGCAGAGGGACTGTTTCAGAGGCAGAGGTTGGAGATTTGGTGCAGAAGGCCTGTTGCAGAAAGCAGATGTTGGAGATTTGGGTGCAGAAGGACTGTTGCAGAGAGCAGAGTTTGTAGACTGAGGTGCAGAAAGACTCTTAGAGAGAGCAGATGTTGAAAATTGTGATGTAGATGGAGTGATACAGTAAGCAGAGTTTGGAGACTGGGGTGTAGACGGACTGTTGCAGAGAGCAGAGTTTTAGACTGAGGTAAGATGCACTATTACAGAGAGCAGAGGTTGGAGAATGGGGTGCAAAGGCCTGTTACAGAGAGCAGAGTTTAGAGACGGGGTGCAGAAGGACTATTGCAGAGAAGAGAGTTTTCAGGACTGAGGTGCAGAAGGACTATTGCACAGAGCACATGTTGGAGACTGGGTGGGCCGAAGGACTGCTGCAGAGAGCAGAGTTTTGAGACTGGGTTTAGAAGGGATCGTTGTAGAGAAGCAGGGGTTGTAGACTGTGGGCAGAAGGATTGTTATACAGAAAAAAGGTCGGAGACTGGGGTGTAAAAGGCCTGTCACGGAGAGCAGAGTTGGAGAAGGGGTTCAGAAGTACTTTTACAAATGAAGAGTTTGGAGAATGAGGTCCAGAAAGATCATTATAGAGAGCGGAGGTTGGAGACTGGTTTGCAGAGGGACTGCTGAAAAGAGAAAAGGCTTGACATGGGGTGTAGAAGAACTGTTGCAGAGAGCACAGGTTTGAGATTTGTGTGCAGAAGCACTATTGCAGAGAGTAGAGGTTGGAGACTGCCTTTCAGTAGGAATGTTACAGAGGCAGAGTTTGGAGACTTTGTTTCAGAAGGACTGTTGCGGAGAGCAGATATTGGAGACTGGGTTGCAGAAGGATTGTTGCAGAGAGAAGAGTTTGTAGACTGAGGTGCAGAAGGACTGATACACAGAGCGGGGGTTGGAGATTGGGGTGCAGATGGACTGATACAGAAAGCAGAGTTTGGAGACTTTGGTGCAGAAGGACTGTTGCAGACAGCAGACTTTGGAGAATGGAGTGCAAAAGGCCTGTTACACAGAGCACAGGTTGGAGACTGGGGTGCAGAAGGACTGTTACAAATAGCAGAGTTTGGAGACAGGGTTGCAGAAGGATCTTACAGAGAGAAGATTTTGGAGACTGTGGTAGAGCAGGACTGTTATAGAGAGAAGAGGTTGGAGACTGGGGTGCAGAATTATGGTTTCAGAGAACAGAGTTTTCAGACTGAGGTGCAGAAGGACTGTTGCAGAGAGCATATATTGGAGACTGGGGTGCAGAAGGACTGTTGCAGAGAGCAGAGATTGGAGACTAGGGTGCAGAAGGATAGTTGTAGCGAGCAGAGGTTTGAGACCGGCGTGCAGAAGGACTGTTACAGAGAACAGAGTTTGGAGACGGTGTGCAGAAGGACTGTTCCAGAGGGAAGAGTTTACAGACTGGGTTGCAGAAAGATCTTACAGAGAGAATATGTTGGAGACTGAGGTGCAGAAGGACTGTTACAGAGAGCAGAGTTTAGAGACTGAGGTTCAGAAAGACCGTTGTAGAGAGCAGTGTTTGGAGACTGAGGTGCAGAAATATTGTTACAGAGAGCAGAGTTTGGAGACTGGGATGCAGAAGGACTGTTGCAGATAGCAGAGTTTGGAGACTGGGGTGCAGAAGGACTGTTGCAGATAGCAGAGTTTGGAGACTGGGGTGCAGAAGGACTGTTGCAGATAGCAGAGTTTTTGAGACTGGGGTGTAGAAAGACTGTTGCTGTAAGCAGAGGTTTGAGACTTGGGTGCAGAAGGACTGTGACAGAGAGCAGAGTTTGGAGACTGAGGTACAGAAGGACTTTTAAGAGAGATGAGGTTGAAGGCTGGGGTGCAGAAGGACTGATACAGAAAGCAGAGGTTGAAGACTGGCTAGCAGAAGGAGCATTACAGAGAGCAGATTTAAAGACTGCACTACAGGAGGACTGTTACATAGAGCAGAGGTTGGAGATTGGTGTGGAGAAGAACTGTTACAGAGTGCAGACCTTGGAGTCTGGGGTGCAGTAGAACTGTTGCAGAGAGCATAAGTTGGAGACTGGGGTGCAGAAAAACTGTTGCAGAGATCGGAGGTTGGAGAAGGTGTGCAGAAGGACTGTTCCAGAGGGCAGAGTTTACAGACTGGGTTGCAGAAGGATCTTACAGAGAGTATATGTTGGAGACTGAGGTGCAGAAGGACTGTTACAGAAAGTAGAGTTTAGAGACTGAGGTTCAGAAAGACCATTGTAGAGAGCAGTGTTTGGAGACTGAGGTACAGAAACATTGTTACAGATAGCAGAGTTTGGAGACTGGGGTGCAGAAGGACTGTTGCAGATAACAGAGTTTGGAGACAGGGGTGCAGAAGGACTGTTGCAGATAGCAGAGTTTGGAGACTGGGGTGTAGAAGGACTGTTGCAGAAAGCAGAGGTTCGAGACTGCGGTGCAGTAGGATTGTTACAGAAAGCACATTTTGGAGACTGGGGTGCAGAAAGATCTTTGCAGATAGCAGAGGTTTAAGACTGAGGCTTAGAAGGACTGTTACAGAGAGCAGATGTTTGAGTCTGAGGTGCAGAAGGACTGTTACAGAAAGCAGAGGTTGAAAATTGGGGTTCAGAAAGACTATTATAGAGAGAAGAGGTTGGAGACTGCGGTACAGAAGGACTGTTTGAGAGAGCAGAGTTTGGAGACTTTGGTGCAGAAGGACCGTTGTAGAGAGCAGATGTTGGAGACTAGGGTGCAGAAGGACTGTTACAAAGAGAAGACGTTGGAGACTTAGGTGCAGATGATTATTACAGAGAGCACAGGTTCAAGATCGCGGTGCAGAAGAACTGTTACAGAGAGCAAAGGTTGGAGATTGGGGTGAAGAACGACTGTTGCAGAGAGCAGAGATTGGAGACAGAGGTGCAGAAAGACTGTAAAAGAGAGAAAAGTTTGGAGACTGAGGTTAAGAAAAATTGGTACAGATAGGAGAGGTTGGAGACTGACGTGTAGAAGGACTGTAACAGAGAGCAGAGTTTGGAAACTGGGGTGCAGAGGGATCTTTGCCGGGAGCAGAGGTTGGAAACTGAGGTGCAGAAGGATCGTTGCAGAGACAGAGGTTGGAGACTGAGGTTCAGAAGGATCGTTACAGAGAGCAGAGGTTGAAGACTGGGGTCAGAAAGACAGTTACAGAGAGCACAGTTTGGAGCATTGGGTGCAGAAGAAATGTTGCAGTGAGCAGTGATTGATTGGAGACTGTGGTACAGAAGTACCATTACAAAGAACATAGGGTGGAGACTGGGGTGCACAAGGAATGTCACGTAGAGCAGAGTTTGGATACTGGGGTGCAGAAGGATATTACAGAGAGCAGAGTCTGGAGCCTGGGGTCAGAAGCACTGTTGAAGAAAACAGACGTTGGAGACTGTGGTGCAGAAGGATCATTTCAGAAAGCAGAGGTTGGAGAATGAGGTTCAGAAGGATCGCTACAGAGAGCAGAGTTTGGAGACCGGGGTGCAGTAGAATAGTTACAGAGAGCACAGTTTAAAGACTAGGTGCAGAAGAGATGTTGCAGAGAGCAGAGGTTTGAGATTGGGGTTCAGAAGGACTGTAGCAGAGAGCAGAGGTTTGAGACTGGGGTGTAAAAAGACTGTTGCAGAGAGCAGACATTGGAGACTGGGATTCAGAAGGATCGTTGCAGAGAACAGAGGTTGGAGGCTGGTGTGTAGAAAAATTTTTGCAGAGAGCAGAGTTTGGAGACTGGGTTGCAGAAGGACTGTTGCAGAGAGCAGAGGTTGGAGACTGAGGTTCAGAAGGACTGTCACAGAGAGCAGAGGTTTTAGACTGGGGTGCAGAATAACTGATACGGAAAGTAGAGTTTGGAGACTGGGGTGCAGAAAGACTGTTGCAGAGAGCAGAGTTTGTAGCCTGGGGTGCATAATGACTTCTTCAGAGAAGAGAGGTTGGATTCTGGGGTTCAGAAGGGCCGTTGCAGAGGGATGAGGTTGGAGACTGAGGTGCAGAATGACTGTTACACAGAGCAAAGTTTAGAAAACGGGGTGCAGAAGGATCTTTCAGAGGGCAGAGGTTGGAGACTGGTGTGAAGAAGGACTGTTGCAGAGAGAAGAGGTTGAAGACTGGGGTGCAGAAGGCCTGTTACAGAGAGCAGACTTTGGCGACTGAGTTGCAGAAGACCTGTTACAGAGAGCAGATGTTGGAGACTGGGGTGCAGAAGGATTGTTACACATAGCACAGTTTGGAGACTGGGGTTTAGAAGGATTGTTGCAGACAGCAGAGTTTTCAGACTGAGGCTTAGTAGGTTTGTTACAGAGAGCAGAGGTTGGAGTCTGAGGTGCAGAAGAACGGTTTCATAAAGCAGATGTTGGCAATTGGGGTGCAGAATGACCGTTATAGAGAGTAATGTTTGGAGACTGCGGTATAGAAGGACTGTTACAGAGAGCAGAGTTTGGAGACTGGGGTGCAAAAGGACTGTTACAGAGAGCAGACGTTGGATATAGAGGTGCAGACGGATTGTTACAGAGAGGAGAGATTCGATTTTGGGGTTCTAAAGGAGCCTTAAAGAGAGCAAAGAATGGAGACTGAGGTGCAGAAGGAATTTACAGAGAGCAGAGGTAGGAGACTGAGGTGCAGAAGGATCTTTGCAGAGAGAAGAGTTTAGAGACTGGGGTGCAGAAGGACTTTTACAGAAAGCAGAGGTTGGCAATTAAGGAGCCGATGGACCGTTACAAAGAGAAGAGGTTGGAGACTGGGGTGTAGAAGGACTGTTGCAGAGAACAAAGGTTGGAGACTTGGGTGCAGAAAGACTGTTGCAGAGAGCTGAATTTGGAGACTGAGGTGCAGAAGGACTGTTACAGAGAGCAGAGTTTGGAGACTGGTGTGCAGAAGGACTGTTTCAGATAGCAGATTTTGGAAACTGGGGTGAAGAAGGACTGTTGCAGGGAACAGGTGTTGGAGACATGGGTGCAGAAGTACTTTTGCAGAGAGTAGAATTTGGAGACTGAGGTGCAGAAGACTGTTGCAGATAGCAGAGTTTGGAGACTGGGGTGCAGAAGGACTGATCCAGAAAGCAGAGGTTGGGGACTGAGATGCAGAAAGACCATTACAGACAGCAGTGTTTGGAGACTGCAATACAGGAGGACTTTTTCAGAGAGCAGAGTTTGGAGACTGGAGTGGAGAAGAACAATTTCAGAGTGAAGACGTTGGAGACTAGTGTGTAGAAGAACTGTTGCAGAGAGTAGAGTTAGGAATCTGAGATGCAGAAAGACTGTTAAAGAGAGCAGAGTATGGAGACTGAGGTGCAGAAAGACTGATGCAGAGAGCAGAGTTTGGAGACTGGGGTGCAGAAGGCTATTACAGAGAGCAGAGTTTGGAGACAATGTACAGAAGGGCTGTTACAGAGAGCAGAGTTTGGAGACTGGGGTACAGAAGGCTGTTATCGAGAGCAGAGAATGGAGACTGGGTACAGAAGGGCTGTTACAAAGAGCAGAGTTTGGAGACTGGGTTGCAGAAGAATATTACGTAGAGCAGAGTTTGGAGACGGGTGTAGAAGGATTTTTACAGAGAGCAGAGGTTGTCAACTGGGGTGCAGTAGGATTATTGCAGAGAGAGGAGGTTGGAGAATGGTGTGCAGAAGGATCGTTGCAGAGAGCAGAGGTTGGAGACTTGGGTGCAGAAGGACTGTTGCAGAGAGCAGATGTTGGAGACGGTGATGCAGAAGGATCGTTGTAGAGAGCAGAGTTTGGAAACTGGGTTGCAGAAGGACTGTTACAAAGAGCAGAGGTTGAAGACTGTAGTGTAGAAAGAGTGTTGCAGAGGGCAAAGTTTGGAGACTGGGGTGCAGAAGGACTGTTATAGAGAGCAGATGTTAAAGACTGAGATTCAAAAGGACTGTTACAGAGAGCAGAGGTTGGAGACTTGGGTGCAGAAGGACTGATACAGAAAGCAGAGCTTGGAGACTTGGGTCCAGAATGAACCTTACAGAGAGCAGAGGTTGGAGAGTGGGGTGCAGAGGAACTGTTGCCCAGAGCAGAGGCTGGAGACTGGTGTGCAGAAGTACTGTTACAGAGAGCAGAGATTGGAGACTGGGTGGCAGAAGGATCTTACATAGAGCAGTGGTTGGAGATTGAGGTGCAGAAAAATTGTTGCCGAGAGCAATGGTTGGAGACTGGGGTGCAGAAGGATTTTTGCAGGGAGCAGAGTTTGGAGACTGACATGCTGAAGGACTCTTGCAAACAACAAAGGTTGGAGAATGGCGTGCAGAAGGACCATTTCAGAGAGCAGATGTTGGAGACTGAGGTGCAGAAGGATTGTTACAGTGAGCAGAGGTTGAAGACTGGGGTGAATAAGGACATTTATGAAGATCAGAGTTAGGACACTGGGGTTCAGAAGGATCTTTCAGAGACAAGAGGTTGGAGACTGTGGTGCAGACGAACTGTTGCACAGAGCATAGGTTTGAGACTGGGGTGCAAAAGGACTGTTGAAGAGAGCAGATGTTGGAGACTGATGTGGAGAAGAGTCATTGCAGAGGGAAGATTTTGGAGACTAGGGTGCAAAAGGCCTGTTACACAGAGCAGAGGTTGGAGACTGCATTGAAGAAGTCCTGTTACAGAGAGCAAAGGTTGGAGAATGTTTTGCAGATGGACTCTTACAGAGTGTAGAGTTTAAATTCTGGGTTGCAGAAGGATCAAATAGAGGGCAGAGTTGGGAGACTGAGGTGCAGAAGGACTGTTACAGAGACAAGAGGTAGGAGACTGGGGTGCAGAAGTGTCATTGCAGAGAGCAGATTTCTCAGACTGAGGTGCAGAATGACTGTTGCAGAGAGCAGATATTGGAGAATGGCGTGCAGAAGGACTGTTGCAGAGAGCAGATGTTGGTAACTAGGGTCCAGAAGGACTGCTGTAGAAAGCAGAGCTTGGAGACTGGGGTGCAGAAGGACTGTTGCAGAGAGCAGAGGTTGGAGACTGAGGTGCAGAAGTCCTGTTACAGAGAGCAGAGTTTTGAGACTCGGGTTCAGAAGGACAGTTTCAGAGAGCAGAGGTTAAATACAGGGGTTCAGAAGGATCTTACAGAGAGCAGAATTTGGAGACTGAGGTGCAGAAGGACTGTTGCTGAGATCAGAGGTTGGAGACTGAGGTTCAGAAGGACTCTTACAGAGAGCAGAGGTTGGAAACTGGGGTACAGAAGGACTGATACAGAAAACAGCGATTGGAGTCTGGGGTGCAAAAAGACCATTACAGAGACCAGAGGTTAGATACTGCAGTACAGGAGGACTGTTACAGAGAGCAGTGGTTGAAGACTGGAGTGCAGAAGTACTGTAGCAGAGAGCAGATTTTGGTAACTAGGGTGAAGAAGGACTGTTGCAGAGAGCAGAGTTTGGTGATTGGGCTGCAGAATGACTCTTACGGAGAGCAGAGGTTGGAGACTGGGGTGCAGAATGATCTTATGGAAAGCAGAATTTGGAGATTGAGGTGCAGAAGGACTGTTGCAGAGATAAGAGGTTGGAGACTGGGGTGCAGTACGATCATTGCAGAGAGCAAAGTTTGGAGACTGGGGTGCAAATCGATCGTTGCAGAGAGCAGAGGATGGAGAGTAGGGTGAAGAATGCCTGCTATAGAGAGCAGAGTTTCGAGACTGGAGTGCACAAGGCCTGTTACAGAGAGGAGAGGTTGGAGACTTGGGTGCAGAAAAGCTGTTACAGAGAGCAGAGTTTGGAACTGGTTGGCTGAAGAAACTTACAGAGAGCAGATGTTGGAGACTGAGGTGCAGGTGGACTGTTACAGAGAGCAGTGGTTGGAGACTGGGGTGCAGAAGAATCGTGGAGAGAAGAGGTTTAAGACTGACGTACAACATTTACTAATGGAGCATTATGTAAAAATGTGGATATGTAACAGATGTGATTCTGCAATCTATATTTGGGGTAAAAATGGGAGTTGATAACAAACTTGAATCTAATGTATGAAACATGATATGTCAAAAGCTTTGTAATATTTTGAACAATCAATAAAAAAAAAAGGATCGCTACAGAGAACAGAGGGTGGAGACTGGGGTGCAGCAGGACAGTTGCAGAGAGCACTGGTTGGAGACTGGGGTGCAGAAGGACTGGTGCAGAGAGCAGATGTTGGAGACTGTGATGCAGAAGGATCATTGCAGATAGCAGAATTTGGAGACTGGGGTCTAGAAGGACTGTTGCAGAGAGAACAGCTTGGAGACTGGGGTGCAGAAGGACTGTTGCAGAGAGCAGAGGTTGGGGACTGAGGTGCGGAAGGAGTTTTACAGAGAGCAGAGGTTGGAGACTGGGTTGCAGAATAATTGATATGGAAAGTAGAGTTTGGAGTCTCGGGTGCAGAAGGACCGTTACAGACAGCAGAGGTTGGAGACTGTGGTACAGAAAAACTTTTACAGAGAGCAGAGTTTTGAGCCTGGGGTTTAGAAAGACTTTTGCTGAGAACAGAAATTGGAGACTGGGGTGCAGAAGGAATGTTGCATAGTGCAGAAGTTAAAGACTGAGGTGCAGAAAGACTGTTATAGAGAGCAAAGTTTGGAGACCGGGGAGAAAAAGGATCTTACAGAGAGCAGAGGTTGGAGACTGGGGTGCAGAAGGACTGTTACAGAGAGCAGAATTAAGAGCCTGGGGTGCAGAAGGATTGTTGCAGAGAGCAGAGTTTTCAGACTGAGGTGCAGAAGGAATGTAGCAGAGAGCAGATGTTGGATTTTGGGGTGCAGAGGACTGTTACAGAGAGCAGAGTTTGGAGACTCGGTTGCATAAGGATCGTTAGAGAGAGCACAGGTTGGAGAGTGGGGTGCAGGAGGCCTGTTACAGAGAGCAGAGTTTGAAGTCTGGGGTGTGGAAGGCCTTTTACAGAGAGCAGAATTTGGAGACTGGGGTGCAGAAAAACTGTTACAGAGAGCAGAGCTTTTAGACTGGTGTGCAGAAGGACTGTTGCAGAGAGCAGAGTTTGGAGACTGTGGTGAAAAAGGATCCTTGCAGAGATCGGAGGTTGAAGACTGAGGTGCAGAAGGATCGCTACAGAGAGCAGAGATTGGAGACTGGGGTGAAGCAGGACAGATACAGAGAGCACAGGTATGAGAATAGGGTTCAGAAGAAATGTTGCTGAGAGCAGAGTTTGGAGACTGGGGTGCAGAAGGACTGTAGCAGAGAGCAGAGGTTGGAGACTGGTGTGCAGAAGGACTGTTGTAAAGAGCAGAGTTTGGAGACTTGGGTGCAGAAGGACTGTTGCAGGGAGCAGTGGTTGGAGACTGGTGTGCAGAAGGATTGTTACAGATAGCAGAGTTTGGAGACTGAGGTGCTGAAGGATTGTTACAGAGAGCAGAGGTTGGAAACTGAAGTGAAGAAGGACTCTTACAGAGAGCAGAGTGTGGAGACTGGGGTGCAGAAGGATCATGCAGAGAGCAGAGGTTGGAGACTGAGGGACAGAATGATCATTGCAGAGAGCAGAGGTTTCAGACTGTGGTGCAGAATGATCGTTACAGAGAGTAGATGCTGGAGACTGGAGTGCAAAAGGACTCTTACAGAGAGCAAAGTTTGGAGACTGGGGTGCAGAAGGATCATGCAGAGAGCAGAGGTTGGACACTGAGCGGCTGAATGATCATGGCAGAGAGCAGAGGTTTCAGATTGTGGTGCAGAATGATCATTACAGAGAGCAGAGGTTGGAGACTGGGGTGCAAAAAAAACAGTTACTGAGAGCACAGATGGAGACTGGGGTGCAGACAAAATGTTGTAGAGATTAGAAGTTGGAGACTGGGATGCAGAAGGACTGTTTCTGAGAGCAGAGGTTAGAGACTGGGGTAAAGAATAACTGATACAGAAAGCTGACGTTAGAGACTGGGGTGCAGAAGGACCGTTACAGAGAGCAGAGTTTGAGACTGTGTTACAGAAGGACTATTACAGAGAGCAGAGGTTGGATACTGGGGTGCAGAAGGACTGATGGAGAGAACAGAGTTTGGAGACTTTTGTACAAACAAACCGTTTCAGAGAGCAGTGGTTGGAGACTCAGGTGCAGAAGGATTGTTACAGAGAGCAGAGTTAGGATAGTGGTGTGCAAAAGGACTGATCCAGAGAGCATATGTTTGAGAATGGGGTTCAGAAGGCCTGTTACAGATAGCAGCGGTTGGAGACTGAGGTGCTGAAGGATCATTTCAGAGAGCAGATATTGGAGACTGAGTTGCAGAAGAACTGTTATAGACAGGAGCGGTTGGAGACTGGGGTTCAGAAGGATTCTTACAGAGAGCTGAGGATGGAGACTGGGGTGCAGAAAGAGTGTTACAGAGAGCAGAGGATGGAGACTGGTGTGCAGAAGGAGTGTTACAGAGAGCAGAGTTTGTAGATTGGTGTCAAGAAGAACTGTTAAAGAGAGCAGAGTTTGGAGACTGAGATGCAGAAGGATTGTTACAGAGAGCAGAGTTTTGATACTGATGTTCAGAAGGACTGTTACAGAGAGCAGAGCTCAGAGACTGGTGTTTAGAAGGATCATTGCAGAGAACAGAGGTTTGAGACTGAGGTGCAGAAGGATCGTTGCAGAGAGCCGAGGTTGGAGACTAAGGTGCAGAAGGATCGCTACAGAGAGCAGAGGTTGAAGACTGAGGTGCAGAAGGACATTTACAGAGAGCACAGGTTGGAGACTGGGGTTAAAAAGAAATGTTGCAGAGAGCAGAGGTTGGAGACTGGGGTGCAGAAGGACTGTTGCAGAGAGCAGATTTTGGAGACTGCGGTACAGAAAGACTTTTACAGAGAGGAGAGGTTGGAGACTGGGGTGCAGAAGGATTCTTACAGAGAGCAGAGGATGGAGCCTGGGGTGCAGAATAACTTGCATAGAGCAGACGTTGGAGACTGGGGTGCAGAAAGTTCATTGCAGATAGTAGAGGTTTGAGACTGGAGTGTAGAAGGACTTTTTAAGAGAGCAGAGGTTTGACACTGGGGTGCAGAAGGACTTTTGAAGAAAGCAGAGGTTGGGAACTGAGCTGCAGATGGACTGTTACAGAGAGCAGAGTTTGGAGACTGGGGTGCAGAAGAACTGGTACAGAAAGCAGAGTATGGAGCCTGGGGTGCAGAACAACTGTTACACAAAGCAGAGTTTTGAGACTGCAGTACACAAGGAATGTTAGAGAGAGCTGAGTTTGGAGACTGGGGTGCAGAAGGAGTAATGCAGAAAAAAGAGTTTGGAGACTGGGGTGCTGAAGGACAGCTACAGAGAGCACAGATGGAGACTGGGGTGCAAAAGAAATGTTGCAGAGAGCAGAAGTTGGAGACTGGGGTGAAGAAGGACCGTTGCACAGAGCAGAAGATGGAGACTGAAGTGTTAAGAACTGTTACAGAGAGCAGAGTTTGGAGACTGGGGTGCAGAAGAACTGATACAGAAAGCAGACGTTGGACACTGGGGTGCAATAGGACCGTTACAGAGAGCAGATCTTGGAGACTGCGGTACAGAAGGACTGTTACAGAGAGCAGATGTTGAAGACTTGGGTGCAGAAGGACTGATGCAGAGAACAGAGTTTGGAGACTGGGGTGCAGAAGAAACTTTGCAGAGAGCATATGTTGGAGACTGGGGTGCAGAAAATCGTTGTAGAGAGCACAGGTTGCGGACTGGGGTGCAGAAGGACTGTTACAGAGAGCAGAGGTTGAAGACTGGGGTGCAGAAGGTCTGTTACAGAGAGCAGAGTTTGGAGACTGAGGTTTAGAAGGACTGTTACACAGAGCAGAGTTTGACGAATGGGTTTCAGAAGGATTTTAAAGAGAACAGAGTTTGGAGATGGAGGTGCAGAAGGACTTTTGTAGAGCATAGAGGTTGGAGACTTAGGAGCAGACGGACTGTTGTAGAGAGCAGAGGTTGGAGACTGAGGTCCAGAAGGATTGTTACAGAGATCAGAGTGTGAAGACTGGCGAGAAGAAGGAGTGTTACACAGAGCAGAGTTTGGAGATTGGGGTGCAGTAGAACTGTTACCTGGAGCAGAGGTTGGAGACTGAGGTGCAGAAGGACTGTTGCAGAGAGCAGAGTTTGTAGACTGAGGTGCAGAAGGACTGTTACAAAGAGCAGAGGTTAAAAACTGGGGTTCAGAAAAACCGTTGCAGAGAGCAGAGGTTTGAGACTGAGGTGAATAAGGACTGTTACAGAGAGCAGATGTTGGGGAAAAAAAGGATCTTTGCAGAGAATGGATGTTGGAGACTGGGGTGCAGAAGGACTGTTACAGAGAACAGAGTTTGGAGACTGAAATGCAGAAGGACCTTTACAAATTGCAGAACTTTGAGACTGAGGTGGATTAGGACTTTTACAGAGAGGAGAGGTTGGAGACTGGGGTGCAAAAAGATTCTTACAGAGAGCAGTGTATGGAGACTAGGGTGCAGAAGGAGTTTTACGGAGTGCAGAGTTTGGAGATTGGGGTTCAGAAGAACTGTTACAGAGAGCAGATGTTGGAGACTGGGGTGTAGAAGGTCTCTTACATGGAACAGAGTTTGGAGACCTACGTGAAAATGAATTTTTACAGAGAGCAGAGTTTGGACATTGATGTGATGAAGGACAGTTACAGAGAGCAGAGCTTGAAGACTGGGGTGAAGAAGAGGTGTTGCAAAGAGCAGAGTTTGGAGACTGTAGTGAAAAAGGATCTATGCAGAGAGCAGATGTTGAAGACTGAGGTGCAGAAGGATCGCTACAGAGAGCAGAGGTTGGAGACTATGGTGCAGCAGGACAGTTGCAGAGAGCACTGTTTAGAGACTGGGGTAAAGAAGGACTGTAGAAGAGAGAAGAGATTGGAGACTGGGGTGCAGAAGGACTGTTGAAGAGAGCAGAGGTTGGAGACTGGGGTAAAAAAGGATCATTGAAGAGAGCAGAGGTTGGAGATTTGGGTGCAGAATAACTGATATCGTAAGTAGAGTTTGGAGTCTCTGGTGCAGAAGGACCATTACAGACAGCAGAGGTTGGAGACTTCAGTACAGAAGGACTGTTACAGAGAGCAGAGTTTGGAGCCTGGTGTGTACAAAGACTTTTGCTTATAACAGAGTTTAGAGACTGGGGTGCAGAAAGACTGTTGCAGAGAGCAGAAGTTAGAGACTGAGGTGCAGAAAAATCGTTGCAGAGAGTAGAGTTTTCAGACTGAGGTGCAGAAGGACTGTTACAGAGAGTAGATGTGAAAGACTGGGGTGTACAAGGACTGTTGCAGAGAGTAGCAGTTGGAGAATGGCGTCCAGAAGGACTGTTGCCGAGAGCAGAGGTTGGAAACTGGGGTGGAGAAGAACTACTGCAGAGAGTAGAGGTTAGAGTCTGAGGTGCACATTGACTGTTACAGAGAGTAGACGTTGGAGACTAGGGTGGAGAAGGACTGATACTGAAAGTAGACATTGGTGACCTGGATTCAGAAGGACTGTTGCAGAGAGCAGAGTTTGGAGACTGAGGTGGAGAAGGACTGTTGCAGAGAGCAGATGTTGGAGACTGTGGTGAAGAAGAACTATTGCAGAGAGCAGAGGTTGCAGACTGAGGTACAGAAGGACTGTTATAGAGAGCAGAGTTTGGAGAATGTGGGGAAGAAGGACTGATACAGAAAGCAGAGGTTGGAGACTGGGCTTTAGAAGGACCCTTACAGAGAACAGAGGTTGGAGACTGCGGTACAGAAGGACTGTTACAGAGAGCAGAGTTTGGAGACTGGGGTACAGAATAAGTGTTGTAGAGAACAGAGGTTGGAGACTGGGGTGCAGAGGGACCATTGCAGAAAGCAGAGGTTGGAGATTGAGGCGCAGAACTACTGTTGCAGAGAGAAGATGTTGGTGTCTGAGGTGCAGAAAGACTGTTATAGAGAGCTGAGGTTCGAGACCGGGGTGCAGAAGAACTGATACAGAAAGGAGAGTTTGGATACTGGGGTACAGAAGGACCATTACAGAGAACAGAGGTTGGAGACTGCAGTACAGAAGTACTGTTACAGAGAGCAGAGTTTGGAGACTGTGGTGGAAAAGGACTGCTACAGAGAGCATATTTTGGAGACTGGGGTGAGGAAGGAATGTTGTAGAGAGAAGAGGTTGATGACTGGGTTGCAGAAGCACTGTTGCAGAGAGCAGAGGTTGCAGACTGAGGTGCAGAAGGACTGGTACAGAGAGAAGAGTTTGGAGACTGTGGTGAAGAAAGACTGATAAAGAAAGCAGAGGTTGGAGACTGGGGTTCAGAAGGACTCTTATGGAGAACAGAGGTTGAAGACTGCGTTACAGTAGAACTGTTGTAGAGAACAGGTTGAAGACTGGGGTGCAGTAGAAATGTTACAGAGAGCAGCGTTTGGAAACTGGGGTGCAAAAGG
This sequence comes from Ictidomys tridecemlineatus, assembly GCF_052094955.1. Classification (NCBI taxonomy): domain Eukaryota; kingdom Metazoa; phylum Chordata; class Mammalia; order Rodentia; family Sciuridae; genus Ictidomys; species Ictidomys tridecemlineatus. The sequence continues at coordinate 95,852 of NW_027521123.1, read as the reverse complement.
ATCTTACAGAGAGGAAAGTTTGAAGACTGGAGTGCAGAAGGAATTTTGCAGAGAGCAAACGTTAAAGACTGGGGTGCAGAAGGATCGTTGCAGAGAGTAGATTATGGAGACTGGGTTATAGAAGGACTGTTATAGAGCGCAGAGTTTGGAGACTGGGGTGCAGAAGGACTCTTGCAGATAGCAGTTGTTGAAGACTGATATGCAGAAAAACTGTTACAGATAGCAGTGTTTGGAGACTGGGGTGCAGGACTGATACTGAGAGCAGAGGTTGGAGACTGGGGTCCAGAAATACTGTTGCAGAGTGCAGTGTTTGGAGACTGGGGTGCAGAAGGACTGTTGCAGAGAGCAGAGGTTGGAGACTTGGGTGCAGTAGGACTGTTACAGAGAGCAGAGGTTGAAGCCTGGCATGCAGAAACACGGATACAAAAAGCAGAGTTTGAAGACTGGGTTGCAGAAAGACTGATACAGAAAGCAGAGGTTGGAGATGGGGTGCAGAAGGACCCTTAGAGAGAACAGAGGTTTGAGACTGTGGTACAGAAGGACTGTTACAGAGAGCAGAGGTTGGAGACTGGGGTGCACAATAAATGTTGTAGAGAAAATAGGTTGGTGACTCTGGTGCTGAAGGACCATTTCAGAAAGCATATGTTGGAGACTGGGTTTCAGAAGGATCTTACAGAGAGCAGAGTTTGGACATTGAGGTGCAGAAGGACTGTTGCAGAGAGCAGAGTTTGGAGTCTGAGGTGCAGAAGGACTGTTACAGAGAGCAGAGGTTGGTGACTTCGGTGGAAAAGTATTATTGCAGAGAGCAGATTTTAAAGACTGGGGTGAGGAAGGACTGTTGCAGAGAGCAGAGTTTGAAGACTGTGGTGCAGAAGGACTGATACAGAAAGCAGAGGTTGGAGACTGGGGCTCAGGAGAACCCTTACAGTTAACAGAGGTTGAAGACTGTGGTACAGAAGAACTGTTGTAGAGAACAAGTTTGGAGAGTATGGTGCAGAGGGACCATTGCAGAGAGCAAACTTTGGAGACTGGGGTGCAGAAGGAATGTTACAGAGAGCAGAGTTTGAAACTGGGGTGCACAAGGATCTTACAGAGAGGAAAATTTGGAGACTGTTGTGCAGAAGGATTGTTGCAGAGAGCAGACGTTTGAGACTGGGGTGAAGAAGGATTGTTGCAGTGAGTAGATTATGGATACTGGGATATAGAAGGACTGTTCTAGAAAGCAGAGGTTTGAGAATGATGTGCAGAAAGACTGTTTCAGAGAGCATTTGTTGAAGACTGACGTGCAGAAAAACTGTTACAGAGAGCATGTTTGGAGACTAAGGTGCAGGACTGATACTGAGAGCAGAGTTTGAAGACAGTGGTTCAGAAGGATCTTACCGAGAGCAGAGTTTGGAGACTAAGGTGCAGAAGGACTGCTCCAAAGAGCAGAGGTTGGAGATTGGCGTGCAGAAGGACTGTTAAAGAGAGCAGAGTTCAGAGACTTGTGTGCAGAAGGCCTGTTACAGAGAGCAGAGGATGGAGACTGAGGTGTAGAAGGACTGTTACAGAGATAGATGTTGAATAGTGAGGTGCAAAAAGACCATTGCAGAGAGCAGATGTTGGAGACAGAGGTGCAGAAGGACTATTGTAGAGAGTAGGTTGAAGACTGAGGTGCAGAAGGACTGTTGCAGAGAGTAGGGAATGGAGATTGGGGTGCAGAAGACTGAGGTTAAGAAGGACTGTTGGAGACAACAGAGTTTGGAGACAGGGATGCAGAAGGACCGTTGCAGAGAGCAGAGGTTGGAGACTGAGGTGCAGAAGGATTGTTACAGAGAGAAGAGGTTGGAGACTGGGGTGCAGAAGGACTGTTGCAGAATGCAGAGGTTGGAGACTGGAGTGCAGAAACTGTTGCAGAGAACGGAGTTTCGAGACTTAGGTGCAGAAGGACCGTTGCTGAGAGCAGCGTTTGGAGACTGACTTGAAGAAGGATTTTTACAGAGAGAAGAGGTTGGAGACTGAGGTGCTGAAGAACTGTTACAGAGAGCAGAGGTTGGAGACTGGGGTGCAGATGGATCTTACAGAGAGCAGAGATTGAAGACTGAGGTGCAGAAGGACTGTTATAGAAAGCAGAGATCGGAGACTTGGGTGCAAAAGGACTGTTGTAGAGAGAAGAGGTTGAAGCTGAGGTTCAGAAGGACTGCTGAAGAGAGAAGAGGTTGGAGATGAGGTTTAGAAGGACTGTTACAGAGAGCAGGGTTTGGAGACTGGGTTACAGAAAAACTGATATAGAAAGCAGAGTTTGGAGACTGCAGTGCAGAAGGACCCTTACAGAGAGTAGAATTTGGAGACTGTGGTACAGAAGGACTTTTACAGAGATCAGAGGTTGCACACTAGAGTGCATAAGAACTGTTTCAGAGTTCAGATGTTGGAGACTGTGGTGTAAAAGGATCGTTGCAGAGAGAATAGGTTGGATACTGGGGTGCTGAAGCTGAGTTTGTAGACTGGGGTCAGGAGGCCTCTTACAGAGAGCAGAGTTTGGAGACTGGGGAGCAGGTTTACTGTTACAGAGAGCAGAGTTTGGATACTGGGTTGCAGAAGGATCTTATATAGAGCAGAGTTTGGAGACTGAGGTGCCATAGGACTGTTACAGAGAGAAGAGGTTGGAATCTGGGGTATAGACGAATACTTGCAGAGAACAGAGTTTTCAGACTGAGGTGCAGAAAGACTATTGAGAGTGCAGATGTTAAAGAATGGGTTGCAGAAGGACGGTTGCAGTGAGGAGATGTTGGAGGCTGGAGTGCAGAAGGACTCTTAAAGAGAGCAGAGGTTGGAGACTGAGGTGCAGAAGAACGATTACCGAGTGCAGAGTTTAAAGACTTTGTTGCAGAAGGATCTTACAGAGAGCAGAGTTCGGAGACTGACGTGCAGAAGGTTCGTTGCATACAGCAGAGTTTTCCCACTGAAGTGCAGAACGACTGTTGCAGGGAGCAGATATTGGAGACTGGGGTGCGGAAGGACTGTTGCAGAAAGCAGACATTGGAGACTGGGGTTAAGAAGGATCGTTTCAGAGAGCAGAGGTTGGAGACTGGTGTGCAGAAGGTTTGTTACAGAGAGTAGAGTTTGGAGACTGGGTTTTAGAAGGATGCTACAGAGAACAGAGGTTGTAGATTGAAGTGCAGAAGGACTGTTACTGAGAGTAGAGGTTGGAGACTGAGGTGCAGAAGGACCGTTGCAGAGAACAGAGTTTGGAGACTGAGGTGCAGAAGGATAGATACAGAGAACAGCGGTAGGAGACTGCGGTTCAGACAGACTGATACAGAAAGCAGAGGTTGGAGACTGGGGTGTAGAAGGTCCGTTACAAAGAGCACAGGTTTGAGACTGCGATACAGAAGGACCAAATGTCAGAGACTGGGGAGCAGAAGGACTGTTGCAGAGGAAAGAGGTTGATTACTGGGGTGGAGAAGAAATGTTACAGAGTGCAGAGTATGGAATTTGGAGTGCACAAGAATCTTACAAAGAGCAGAGGTTGGAGACTGTGGTACAGGAGGACTGTTGAAGAGAGTAGATGTTGGAGACTGGGGTCCAGAAGGAGCGTTGCCGATAACAGAGTTTGGAGACTGGGGTGCAGAAGGACTGTTGCAGAGAGCAGATGTTTTAGACTGGGGTGCAGAAAGACTATTAAAGAGAGCAGAGGTTGGAGACTGAGCTGCAGAAGGACTGTTACAGATAGCAGAGTTTGGAGACTGGGGTGCAAATGGACTGATGCAGAGAGCAGATGTTGGAGACTGGGGTGGAGAAGAATCATTGCAGAGAGAAGATGTTTGAGACTGGGGTGCAGAAGGTCTGTTACAGAGAGCAGAGTTTGGAGACTGGGTTGCAGAAGGATGTTAAAGAGAACAGAGTTGGGATACTGAGGTGCAGAAGTACTGTTACAGAGAGTTGATGTAGGAGACTGGGATGCAGAACGGTCGTTGCAGAGAGCAGAGATTTCAGACTGAGGTGCAGAAGAACTGTTGCAGAGAGCAGATGTTGGAGACTGGGGTGCAGAAGGATTGTTACAGAGAGTAGAGGTTGGAGACTGGAGTGCATAAGGATCTTACAGAGAGCAGAGGTTCGAGACTAGGGTGCAGAAGCACTGTTGCCAAGAGCAGAGTCTTGAGACTGGGTTGCAGAAGGGTCTTACAAAGAGCAGAGTTAGGAGACTGAGGTGCAGAAGGATCATTGCAGAGAGCACAGATTTCAGACTGAGTTGCAAAAAGACTCTTTCAGAGAGCAGATTTTGAAGACTGGGATGCAGAAGGACTGTTGCAGAGAGCAGAGGTTAAAGACTGGGGTGAAGGAGGGTCGTCCAATGAGCAGAGTTTTCAGACTGAGGTGCAGAAGGACTCTTGCAGAGAGCAAATTTTGGATACTGGGTACAGAAGGATTGTTGCAGAGTGCAGAGGTTGGAGACTTTGGTGAGGAAGGATCTTTGATGAGAGCAGAGGTTGAAGACCGGTGTGCAGAAGCAGTGTTACAGAGAGCAGAGTTTGGAGACTGGGTTTCAGAAGGATATTACAGAGAGCAGAGTTTGCAGACAGGGGTTTAGAAGGATTGTTACAGAGAGCAGATGTTGAAGACTTTGGTGCAGAAGGACTGTTACAGAGAGCATAATTTGGAGTCTGAGGTGTAGAAGGACTGTTACAGAAAGCAGAGTTTGGAGACTCATGTGCAGAAGGACTGTTACAGGAAGCAGAGTTTGGAAATTGGGGTGCAGAAGGACCGTTAAGGAGAGCAGAGTTTGGAGACTGCGGGATAGGACTGTTTCGGAGAGCAGAGGTTGGAGACTGGGGTGCCACAGGACCCTCAAAGAAAGCAGAGGTTACAGACTGCGGTGGAGAAGGAATGTTACAGAGAGCAGAGTTTGGAGACTGGGTTGCAGAAGGATGTTAAAGAGAGCAGAGTTGGGATACTGAGGTGCAGAAGGACTGTTACAGAGAGTAGAGGTAGAAGACTGGGATGCAGAACGGTCGTTGCAGAGAGCAGAGTTTTCAGACTGAAGTGCTGAAGAACTGTTGCAGCGAGCAGCTGTTGGAGACTGGGGGGCAGAAGGATTGTTACAGAGAGCAGAGTTTGGAGACTGGAGTGCATAAGGATCTTACAGAGAGCAGAGGTTCGAGACTAGGGTGCAGAAGCACTGTTGCCAAGAGCAGAGTTTGGAGACTGGGTTGCAGAATGGTCTTACAAAGAGCAGAGTTAGGAGACTGAGGTGCAGAAGGATCATTGCAGAGAGCACAGATTTCAGACTGAGTTGCAGAATGACTGTTGCAGAGAGCAGATATTGAAGACTGGGATGCAGAAGGACTGTTGCAGAGAGCAGAGGTTAAAGACTGCAGTGAAGGAGGGTCGTTGCAGTGAGCACATTTTTCAGACTGAGGTGCAGAAGGACTGTTGAAGAGAGCATATTTTGGAGACTGGGTACAGAAGGATTGTTGCAGAGTGCAGAGGTTGGAGACTTTGGTGAGGAGGAATCTTTGATGAGAGCAGAGTTTGGAGACCGATGTGCAGAAGCACTGTTACAGAGAGCAGAGTTTGGAGACTCGGTTTCAGAAGGATATTACAGAGAGCAGAGTTTGCAGACAGGGGTTTAGAAGGATTGTTACAGAGAGCAGAGGTTGAAGACTTTGGTGCAGAAGGACTGTTACAGAGAGCCTAGGTTGGAGTCTGAGGTGTAGAAGGACTGTTACAGAGAGCAGAGTTTAAAGACTCATGTGTAGAAGGACTGTTACAGATAGCAGAGTTTGGAAATTGGGGTGCAGAAGGACCATCAAGGAGAGCAGAGTTTGGAAGCTGTGGAATAGGACTCTTTCCGAGAGCAGAGGTTTGAGACTGGGGTGCCGCAGGACCCTCAAAGAAAGCAGAGGTTACAGACTGAGGTGGAGAAAGAATGTTAGAGAGAGCAGATTTTCGAAACTGACGTGCAGAAATACGTTACAGAGAGCAGAGTTTGAAGACTGTGGTTCAGAAGGACTGTTGCAGAGAGCACACGTTGGAGCCCGGGGTCCAGAAGGATCATTGGAGAGAGCAGAATTTGGATTGGTGTTATAATGACTGTTGCAGAGAGCAGATGTTGGAGACAGATGTGCAAAGGACTGTTGCAAAGAGCAGAGGTTGGAGAATGGGGTGCAGAAGGACTGTTGCAGAGAGCAGAGGTTGAACACTGAGGTGCAGAAGGCCTGTTACAGAGAGCAGAGTTTGGAGACTCAGGTGCAGAAGGAAGGTTACAGAGAGCAGATGTTGGAAACTGGGGTGCAGAAGGACTGTTGCAGAGAGCAGATTTTGTCGACTGTGGTGCAAAAAAACTGTTGCAGATAGCAGAGGTTTGAGACTGGTGTGGAGAAGAATCGTTGTAGAGAGAAAAATTTAGAGACTTGGGTGCAGAAGGTCTGTTATAGAGAGCAGTGGTTTGAGACTGGGTTGATGAAGGATCTTACAGAGAGCAGAGATTGGAGACTTAGGTGCAGGAGGACTGTTTCCGAGACCAGTGGTTGGAGACTTGGGTGCAGAAGGATCGTGCAGAGAGCCGAATTTTCAGACTGAGGTGCAGAAGGACTGTTACAGAGAGCATAGGTTGGAGACTGAGGTGTAGAAGGACTGTTACAGAGAGCAGAGTTTGGAGACTCAGGTGCAGAAGGACTGTTACAGGAAGCAAATTTTGGAAATTGGTGTGCAGAAGGACTGTTAAGGAGAGCAGAGTTTGGAGACTGCTGTATAGGACTGTTACCGAGTGCAGAGGTTGGAGACTGGTGTGCAGAAGGACTCATACATAGAGCACAGGTTGAGACTGAGGTGCAGAAGGATAGATACAGAGAACAGAGCTTGGAGACTGGGGTTCAGACAGACTTATACACAAAGCAGAGTTTGGAGACTGGGGTGTAGAAGGACCGTTACAAAGAGCAGAAGTTGGAGACTCTGGTACAGAAGGACTGTTTCAAAGAGCAGATATCAGAGACTGGGGAGCAGAAGGACTGTTGCAGAGGACAGAGGTTGGAGACTGGGGTGGAGAAGGAATGTTACAGTGAGCAGAGTTTTCAGACTGAGGTGCAGAAGGACTGTTGCAAAGTGCAGATGTTGGAGACTGTGGTGCAGAAAGATCGTTGCAGAGAGCAGAGTTTGGATACTGGGGTGCAGAAGGACTGTTGCAGATAGCAGAGTTTGGAGACTGGGGTGCAGAAGGACAGTTGCAGAGAGCAGATGTTTTATACTGGGGTGCAGAAGGACTGTTGCAGAGAGCAGAGGTTAGAGCCTGAGGTGCAGAAAGACTTTTAGAGAGAGCAGAAGTTGGAGACTGGGGTGCAGAAGGACTGATACAAAAATCAGAGATTGGAGTCTGCAGTGCAGAAGGACTGTTGCAGAGAGCAGAGATTGGAGACTGAGTTGTATAATTTCTTTTACATAGAGAAGTGTTTGGAGACTGGCGTGCAGAAGGATAGTTGCAAGGAGCAGAGTTTGGAGACACAGGTGCAGAAGGATCTTACAGAGAGCAGAAGTTAGAGACTGAGGTGCAGAAGTACTGTTGCAGAGATCAGAGGTTGGAGACTGGGGTGCAGTAGGATCATTGCAGAGAGCAGTGGTTGGAGACTGGGGTGCAGAAATATCGTTGCAGAGAGCAGAGTTTAGAGACTGCCGTGCAGAAGGCCTTTTACAGAGAGGAGAGGTTGGAGAGTGGGGTGCAGTAGGACTGTTATAGAGAGCAGTGTTAGAAGACTGGGTTGCTGAAGGATCTTACAAAGAGCAGAGTTTGGTTACTGAGGTGTAGGTGGACTCTTACATAGAGAAGTGGTTGGAGACTGGGTGTAGAAGGATCATGCAGAGAGCAGAGGTTTTAGACTGAGGTACAGAAAGTCTGTTATAGAGAGTAGAGGTTTGAGACTGAGGTGAAGAAGGACTGTTACAGAGAGCAGAGTTTGGAGACTGAGGTGCAGAAGGACTGTTACAGAGAGCTGAGGTTGGAGACTTTTGTGCAGCAGGACTTTTATAGAGTGCAGTGTTAAAGACTGGGTTGCAGAAGGATCTGAAAAAAGCAGAGTTGCGAGACAGAGGTGCAGAAGGACTGTTAAAGAGAGCAGAGGTAGGAGACTGGGGTGCAGAAAGGTCGTTGCAGAGAGCATAGTTTTCCGACTGTGGTGCAGAAGAACTATTGCAGAGAGCAGATGTTGGACACTGGGGTGCAGAAGGATTGTTACAGAGAGGAGAGTTTGGAGACTGGAGTGCGTAAGGATTTTACAGAGAGCAGAGGTTGGAGACAAGGATGCAGAAGGTCTTTTGCCGAGAGCAGAGGTTTGAGACTGTTGTGGAGAAGAATCATTGCAGAGAGAAGAGGTTGGAGACTGGGTTTCAGAAGGCCTGTTACAGAGAGCAGAGGTTAGAGACTGGGTTGCATAATTCCTCTTACAGAGAGCCGATTTTGGAAACTGTTGTACAGAAGGACTGTTACAGAGAGCAGAGTTTGGAGACTGGGATGCAGAAGGGTCTTACAGAGAGCAGAGGTAGGAGACCGAGGTGCAGAATGATTGTTGCAAAGAGCAGAGTTTTCAGACTGAGTTGAAGAAGGATTGTTGCAGAGAGCAAATGTTGGAGACTGGGGTTCAGAAGTACTGTTTCAGAGAGCAGAGGTTGGAGACTGGTGTGAAAAAGGATTAGTGCAGAGAGCAGAGTTTGGAGACTGGTGTGCAGAAGGACTGTTACAGAGAGCAGAGTTTGGAGACTAGGTTAAAGAAGGTTACTACAGAGAGAAGAGCTTGGAGAATGAGGTGCAGAAGAACTGTTACAGAGAGTAGAGGTTTGAGACTGAGGTGCAGAAGGAACGTTGCAGAGTACAGAGTTTTGAGACTGAGGTGAAGAAAGATTGTTACAGAGAGCAGAGGTTTGAGACTGGGTTGCAGAAGGAGTGTTGCAGAGAGCAGAGGTTGGAGACTGGGGTGAAGAAGGACTGTTGCAGAGAGTAGACGTTGGAGACTGTGGTGCAGAAGGACTGTTACAGAGAGCATCGGTTGGAGACTGAGGTGCAGAAGGATTGTTAAAGAGAGCAGACTTTGGAGACTGAGGTGCAGAAGGATTGGTATAGAGAGGGGAGGTTGGAGACAGAGGTGTGGAAGGACTGTTGCTGAGAGCAGAGGTTGGAAACTGGGGTGCAGAAGGATCGTTGCAGAGAGCAGAGGTTGCAAACTGAGGTTCAGAAGGATCGTTGCAGAGAGCAGAGGTTGAAGACTGAGGTGCAGAAAGATCGTTACAGAGCAGAGGTTGGAGACTGGAGTCAGAAAGACAGTTACAAAGAGCACAGTTTGGAGAGTGGTGTGGAGAGGAAGTGTTGCAGTGAGCTGATATTGGAGACTGTGGTACAAAAGTACTGTTACAAAAAGCAGAGGCTGGAGACTGGGGTTCAGAAGGAATGTCACAGAGAGCAGAGTTTGGAACCTGGGGTGCAGAAGGATCTTACAGAGAGCAGAGGCTGGAGACTGGGGTCAGAAAGACTGTTGCAGAGAACAGACGTTGGAGACTGTGGTGCAGAAGGATCATTGCAGAGCACAGATGTTGGAGACTGGGGTATAGAAGGACTGTTGAAGAGAGTAGAGTTTTGAGACTGGGGTGCAGAAGAACTGTTGCAGAAAGCAGACGTTGGAGACTGAGGTGCAGAAGAACTTTTACAGAGAGCACTGGTTGAAGACTGGGGTGCAGAAGAATCATTGCAGAGAGCACAGGATTCAGAATAAGGAGCAGAAAACCTTTTACAGAGAGCAGAGTTTGCAGTTTGAGGTGTAGAACGATTATTACAAAAACCAGAGTTTGGCAATTGGTGAGCAGAAGGACCATTACAAAGAGAAGAGGTTGTAGACTGCGATACAAAAGGACTGTTACAGAGAGCAGAGTTTGGAGAATGGGTAGAAGAAGGATCGTTGCAGAGAGCAGATGTTTGAGACTGGGTTGCAGAAGTTCCGTTACAGAGAGCAGAGGTTGGAGATTGTGGTGCAGAAGAACTGCACATAGAGAAGAGGTTGGAGACTGGGGTGCAGAAGGATTGTTACAGAGAGCAGAGTTTGGAGACTCGGGTGCAGTAGGACTGTTACAGAGAGCAGAGGTTCGAGACTGGGGTGCAGAAGGGCTGTTACAGAGAGCAGAGTTGGGAGACTGGTGTGCAGAAGGGCTGTTACAGAGAGCAGATATTTGTGACTGAGGTACAGAATGACTGTTATAGAGAGCAGAGGTTGGAGACTGGGGTGCAGAATTACAGTTACAGATAGCACAGTTTGGAGATCTGAGTGTAGAAGAAATGTTGCAGAGAGCAAAGGTTGGAGACAGGGGTGAAGAAGGACTGTTGCAGTGAGTAGAGGTTTGTGATATAGGTGCAGAAGGACTGATACAGAGAGCAGAGGTTGGAGACTGGGGTGCAGAAGGACCATTACAGACAGTAGAGTTTGGAGACTGCAGTACAGAAGGACTTTTACACAGAGCACAGGTTGGATACCGGGATGCAGAATGACTGTTGTAGAGAACAGAATTTGGAGACTGCCGTGCAGAAGAATCTTACAGAGAGTAGAGGCTAGAGACTGTGTTGCAGTAGGACTGTTGCACAGAGCAGAGGTTAGATACTGGGGTGCAGAAGGACTGTTACAGAGAGCAGAGTTTGGAGACTGCGGTGCAGATGGATCTTACAGATCGTAGATGTTGGAGACCTGGGTGCAGAAGGACTGTTGCAGAGAGCAGTGTTTGGAGACTGGGGTACAAAAGGACTGTTACAGAGAACAGAGGTTAGAGACTGTGGTGCAGAAAGATCTTACAGAGAGTAGAGGTTGGAGACTGGGTTGCAGTAGGACTGTTGCTGAGAGCAGAGGTTGGAGACTGGGTTGTAGAAGGACTGTTACAGATAGCACAGTTTTGAGACAGGGTTGCAGAATGATCTTACAGATAGCCTTTTGGAGACAAAGGTGCAGAAGGAGTGTTACAAGAGAAGAGGTTATAGACTGGGGTGCAGAAGGATTGTTGCAGAGAGCAGCGTTTTCAGACTGAGGTCCAGAAGGACACTTACAGAAAGAGCAGTTTGGAGACCTGGGTGTAGAAGAAATGTTGCAGAGAGCAAATATTGGATCCTGGGGTGCAGACGAACTGTTACAGAGAGCAGAGTATGTAGACTGAGTTGCAGAAGAATCCTTGCAGAGAGCATAGGTGGATACTGGGCTACAGAAGAATCGTTATAGAGAGCAGAGGTGAGAGACTGGTGTTCACAAGGACTGTTACAGAGAGCACAGTTTTGAGACTGTGGTGCAGAAAGAATGTTGCAGAAAGCAGAGGTTGGAGACTGGGGTGCAGAAGGACTGTTGCAGAGAGCAAAATTTGGAGACTGAGAGGCAGAAGGACTGTTACACAGAGAAGACGGTGGAGACTGGGGTGAAGAATTATGATACAGAAAGCTGAGGTGGGAGACTGGGGTGCAGAAAGACCATTAAAGAGAGTAGACGTCAAAGACTGGCGTGCACAAGGACTGTTTCAGAGAACAGAGTTTTGAGACTGGGGTGCATAAGGCCTGCTACAGAGAGTAGAGGTTGGAGACTGGGTTGCTAAAGGACAGTTATAGAGAGCAGAGTTTTGTGGCTGGGTTGCAGAAGGACTCGTATAGAGAGAAGAGTTTTGAGGGTGGGTTGCAGAAGGATATTATAGAGCAGGTTTTTGAGACTGAGGTGCAGTACGACTGTTAAAGAGAGCAGTGGTTGAAGACTGGGGTGCAGAAGGACTGATACAGAAAGCAGAGGTTGGAGACTGAGGTGTAGAAGGACCATTACAGAGAGCAGAGGTTGGAGAATGCGGTATACAAAGACTGTAACATAGAGCAAAGGTAGGAGAATATGCTGCAGAAGGACTGTTACAGAGAGCATAGGTTGGAGACTGGGGTGCAGAAGGACTGTTGCAGAGAGCAGAGGTTGGAGACATTGCTGCAGAAGGAGTGTTACAGAGAGCAGAGTTTGGAGACTGGGGTGCAGAAGGACTGTTGCAGATAGCAGAGGTTGGAAACTGGGGTGAAGAAGGACTGTTGCAGCGAGCAGGTGTTGGATACTTGGGTGCAGAAGGACTCTTGCAGTGAATAGAAGTTGTAGACTTTGGTGCAGAAGGAGTGTTACAGAGAGCAGAGTTTGGAGACTGAGATGCAGAAAGACTGTTACAGAGAGCAGAGTTTGGAGACTGGAGTTCAGAAGGCCTGTTACAGAGAGCAGAGGTTGGAGACTGCGTACAGAAGAGCTGTTTCAGAGAGCAGAGTTTGGAGACTGGGTTGCAGAAGAATATTACTTAGAGCACAGTTTGGAGACTGCAGTGCAGAAGGATTGTTACAGAGAGCAGAGGGTGGCAACTGGGGTGCAGTAGGATTATTGCAAAGAGCAGAGGATGGAAACTGGTGTGCAGAAGCATCCTTTCAGAGAGCAGAGGTCGGAGACTTGGGTGGAGAAGGACGGTTGCAGAAAGCAGATGTTGGAGACTGGGATGCAGAAGGGCAACCTTAGCAGAGAGGAGCGATTGGAAACTCGGTTGCAGAAGGACTGTTCCTCAGAGAAGAGGTTGAAGACTGGAGTGTAGAAGGACTGTTACAGAGAGCAGAGGTTGGAAACTGGGGTGCAGAAGGACTGTTACAGAAAGCAGAGTTTGGAGACTTGGGTCTATAATGAACCTTATAGAGAGTATAGGTTGGAGACTGAAGTACAGAAGGACTGTTACAGAGAGAAGAGGGTGAAGACCAGGGTAGAGAAGGACTGTTGCAGAGAGAAGAGGTTGGAGAATGGGATGCAGAAGGAATGTTTCAGAGAGTAGATATTTAAGACTGGGATGAAGAAGAACTCTCGCAGAGAGCAGAAATTGGATACTGGGGTGCAGAAGGATTGTTGCAGGGAGCAGAGGTTGGAGCCTGGGGTGAAGAAAAACTGTTACAGAGATCAGAGTTTGGATATTGGGGTGCAGAAAGATCTTACAGAGAGCAGAGCCTGGAGAGTGGGGTGCAGACGAACTGTTGCACAGAGCAGAGGTTGGAGACTGGGGTGCAGAAGGACTGTTACAGAGAGCAGAGGTTGGAGACTGGGGTGCAGAAGGACTGTTACAGAGAGCAGAGTTTGGAGACTGGGTTGCAGAAGGATCTTACATAGAGCAGAGTTTGGAGACTGAGGTGAAGAAGAAATGATACCGAGAGCAATGGTTGTAGACTGGGGTGCAGAAGGATTTTTGCCGGGATCAGAGGTTGAATACTGAAATCATGAAGTACTCCAGCAGAAAACAGAGGTTTGAGAATGGGGTGCAGAAGGACCGTTTCAGAGAGCAGATGTTTAAGACTGAGGTGCAGAAGGATTGTTACAGAGAGCAAAGGTTGGAGACTCGGTTGAAGAAATACTGTTACAAAGAGCAGAGTTTGGAGACAGGGTTGCAGAAGGATCTTACAGAGAGCAGAGGTTGGAGACTGAGGTAGAACAGGACTGTTAAAGAGAGCAGAGTTTGGAGACTGGGGTGCAGAAAGATCATTGCAGAGAACCGAGTTTTCAGACTGAGGTGCAGAGGGACTGTTAGAAATTACAGAGGTTGGAGACTGGGGTGCAGAAAGACTGTTGCAGAGAGCAGATGTTGGAGACTTGGGTGCAGAAGGATCGTTGGTGCGAGCAGATTATGGAGACTGAGGTGTAGAAGGACTGTTTCAGAGAACAGAGGTTGGAGTCTGAGGTTCAGAAGGACCTTTGCAAAAAGCAGAGTTTGGAGACTGGGTTTCAGAAGGATCCTACAGAGAGGAGAGTTTGGAAACTGAGGAGCAGAAGGACTGTTGCAAAGAGCAGAGGTTGGAGATAGGGGCGCAGAAGAACTTTTGCAGAGAACAGAGATATGAGTCTGAGGTGCAGAAAGACTGTTACAGAGAGCAGTGTTTGGAGACTGGTGTGCAGAATTACTGATACATAATGCAGAGTTTGGAGACTCGGGTGCAGAAGGACTGTTACAGAGAGCAAAGTTTGGACACTGCAGTACAGAAGGACTGTTACAGAGAGCAGAGGTTGAAGACTGGGGTACAGAGGGATTTTTGCAGAGAGCAGAGGTTGCAGAGTGAGGTGCAGAAAGACTGTTACAGAGAGCAGAGTTTGAAAACTGTGGTGCAGAAGGAGTGATACAGAAATCAGAGGTTGGAGACTGGGGTGTAGAAGGACTGTTTCAGAGAGCAGAGTTTGGAGACTGGGTTGGAGAAGGACTGTTGCAGACAGCAGATGTTGGAGACTGGGGTGCAGAAGAAATGTGACAGAGAGTGGAATTTAAAGACTGGGGTGCATATGGACTATTGCAAAGAGCGGAGGTTGCAGACTGAGGTGCAGAAGGACTGATACAGACAGCAGTGTTTTGAGAATGTGGTGCAAAAAAAACTGATACAGAAAGCAGAGGTTGGACAATGTAGTGCAGGAAAACCCTTACAGAGAACAGAGTTTGGAGACTGTGTTACAGAAGGACTGTTACAGAGAGCAGAGGTTTTAGACTGGGGTGCAGAATAACTATTGTAGAGATCAGAGTTTGAAGACTGGGATGCAGAAGGACCATTGCAGAAAGCAAAGGTTGGAGACTGGTTTTCAGAGATTTGAGTCTGAGGTGCAGACGGACTGTTACAGAGAGCAGACTTTGGAGACTGTGGTGCCTAAGCACTGATACAGAAAGCAGAGTTTGGAGACTGGGGTTAAGAAGGACCCTTACAGAGAACTGAGGTTAAAGACTGCGGTACAGAAGAACTGTTTTTGAGCATAAGGTTGGAGACTGGGGTGAAGAGGGACCATTGCAGAGAGCAGAGGTTGGAGACTGGGGTGCAGAAGGAATGTTACAGAGAGCAGAGTTTGGAAACTGGGGTACAGAAGGATCTTATAGAGAGCAGAGTTTGGAGACTGTGTTGCAGAGAGACTGTTGCAGAGCAGACGTTGGAGAATAAGGTGCAGAAGGATTGTTGCAGAGAGCAGATTATGGAGACGGGGGTATAAAAGGACTGTCCCAGAGAGCAGAGTTTGGAGACTGGTGTGTAGAAGGACTGTTGATGAAAGCAGTTGTTGGAGACTGAGGTTCAGAAGGACTGTTTCAGAGAGGAGAGTTTTTAAACAGGGGTGCAGAAGGACTGATACAGAGAGCAGAGATGAAGACTGAGGTGTAGAAGGAATGTTACAGAGAGAAGAGGTTGGAGACTGGGGTGCAGAAGGACTGATACCGAAAGCAGAGGTGGGAGACTGGGGTCCAGAAGGACCGTTAAAAAGAGCAGAGGTTGGATACTGCAGTACAGAAGGACTTTTACAGAGAGCAGATGTTGCAGTCTGTGGTGCAGAAGGACTGTTGCATAGAACAGAAGTTGGAGACTGAGGTGGAAAAGGACCCTTGCTGAGAGCAGAGGTTAAAGACTAATGTGCAAAAGGATTGTTACAGAGAGTATAGTTTGGAGTCTGGGGTGCAGAAGGACTGTTACCGAGAGCAGAGTTTGGAGACTGGGTTGTAGAAGTTTCTTTCAGAGAGCAAGGTTTGGAGAATGAGGTGCAGAAGGACTGTTACAGAGAGCAGATGTTGGAGAGTGGGGTGCAGACAGACTGTTTTAGAGAGCAGAGCAGAGCTTAGATACTGGGGTATAGAATGACTGTTGAAGAGAGCACATGTTGGAAATTGGGGTGCAAAAAGACTCTTGCAGAGAGCAGAGGTTGGAGACTGAGGTGTAGAAGGACTGTTACAGAGGGAAGATATTTGAGACTGAGATGCAGAAGGATCGTTGCAGAGAGCAGAAGTTGGAGACTGAGGTGTAGAAAGATCATTGCAGAGAGCAGAGGTTTGAGATTGAAGTGCAGAAGGACTTTTACAGAGAGCACAGGTAGGAGACTGGGGTGCAGAAGGAATGTTTCAGAGAGCAGATATTGGAGATTGTGGTGCAGGAGGACTTTTGCAGAAAGCAGAGGTTGGAGACTGAGGTGCAGAAAGACTGTTAAAGAGAGCAGATATTGGAGACTGGGGTGCAGAAGAACTTATAGAAAAAGCAGATATTGGATACTGGGGTGCAGAAAGACGGATAAAGAGAGCAGAGGTTGGAGACTTTGGTACAGAAGGACTGGTATAGAGGGCAAAGATATGACACTGGGATGAAGAACGACTGTTGCAGATAACAGAGTTTGGAGACTGGGGTGCAGAAGGACTGTTGCAGAGAGCAGATTTTGGAGACTGGTGTGCACAAGCATCGTTGCAGAGAGTAGCTGTTGAAGACTGGGGTGAAGAATTTATCTTACAGAGAGCACTGGTTGGAAACTGGGGTGCAGAAGGCCTGTTACAGAGAGCAGAGATTGGAGACTGGGGTGCAGAATGTGTTTCAATGAGCAGAGTATGTGGACTAAGTTTAAAAAGGTCTTACAGAAAGCAGAGGTTAGAGACTGATGTACAGAAGAACTGTTAGAGAGAGTAGAGTTTGAAGACTGGGGTGCAGAAGGATTGTTGCGGAGAGCAAAGTTTCAAATTTAGGTACAGAAGAACTGTTGCAGAGAGAAGATGTTGGAGACTGTGTGCACAAGGACTGTTGCAGCGAGCAGAGGTTGGAGACAGGATGCAGAAGGATTGTTGCAGATAGCAGAGGTTGAAGACTGGGGTGCAGAAGGACAGATACAGAGAGCAGATGTTAAAAACTGGGGTGAAGAAAGCCTTTTACAGAGAGCAGAGTTTGGAGACTGGGGTGCACGAGGACTGTTACAGAGAGCAGAGTTTGGAGACTGGGTTGCAGAAGGATCTTACAGAGAGCAGAGGTTGGAGACTGAGGTGCACAAGCACTGTTACAAAGAGTAGAGTTTGGAGACTGATGTGCAGAAGGATCTTTACAGAGAGAAGATCTTGGAGACTGAGGTGCAGAAGAATTGATACAGAAAGCAGAGTTTGTAGACTGGGGTGCAGACGGACTATTGCAGAGAACAGAGGTTTTAGACTGGCGTGTAGAAGGACTGTAGCAGAGAGCAGAGGTTGGAGACTAAGGTGCAGAAGGACAGTTACACAGAACAGTGTTAGGAGACTCGGGTGCAGAAGGACCCTTACAGAGAGCAGTGGTTGGAGACTGCAGTACAGAAGGACTGTTATAGAGAACAGAGGTTGGAGACTGGGGTGCAGAAAGAACTTTGAAGAGAGCAGAGGTTGGAGACTGGAGTGCAGAAGGCTCTTACAGTGAGAAGAGGTTGGAGTCTGGGATGCAGAAGGACTGTGGCATAGAGCAGACGTTGGAGACTGGGGTGCAGAAGGATTATTGCAGAGAGCAGAGGTTGGAGTCTGGTGTGCAGAAGGACTGTTGCAGAGAGCAAAGGTTGGAGACTGGGTTGTAAAATTTCTTTCAGAGAGCAGAGTTCGGAGACTGTGGTGCAGAAGGACTTTTACAGAGAGCAGAGGTTGGAGACTGGGGTGCACAAGCATCGTTTCAGAGAGTAGCTGTTGGAGATTGGGGTGAAGAATTCCTCTTACAGAGAGCAGTGTTTGGAGACTGGGGTGCAGAAGGCCTGTTACAAAGAGCATGAATTGGAGACTGGGGTGCAGAATGTGTTTCAGTGAGCAGAGTTTTTTGACTAAGTTTAAAAGGGTCTTACAGAAAGCAGAGGTTGGAGACTGATGTACAGAAGAACTGTTACAGAGAGTAGAGTTTGAAGACTGGGGTGCAGAAGGATTGTTGCAGAGAGCAGAGTTTTCAGACTGAGGTACAGAAGAACTTTTGCAGAGAGCAGATATTGGAGACTGGGTTTCACAAGGACTGTTGCAGCGAGCAGAGTTTTGAGACTGGGGTGCCAAAGGATCTTTGCAGAGAGCAGAGGTTGGAGACTGAGGTGCAGAAGGATCGTTCCGGAGAGCAGAGGTTCGAGACTTTTGTGCAGAAAGATCATTAAAGAGAGCAGAGTTTGGAACCTGGGGTGTAGAAGGATTGATACAGCGAGCAGAGGATGGAGAATGGGGTGCAGAAGAATTATTGCAGAGAGTAGAGGTTTTAGACTGGCGTGTAGAAGGACTGTTGCAGAGAGTAGAGGAAGGAGATTGGGGTGCAGAAGGACTGTAGCAGAGAGCCGAGGTTAAAGACTAAGGTGCAGAAGAACAGTTACACAAAACAGAGTTTGAAAACTCGGGTGCAGAAGGACTCTTACAGAGAGAAGTGGTTGGAGACTGTAGTACAAAAGGACTGTTACAGAGAACAGAGGTTGGAGCCTGGTGTGAAGAAGAACTGTTGCAGAGAGTAGATGATGGAGACTGTGGCGCAGAAGGACTGATGCAGAGAACAGAGGTTGGAGACTGGGGTGCAGAAAGAACTGTGAAGAGAGAAGAGGTTGGAGACTGGTTTGCAGAAGGATCTTACAGTGAGAAGAGTTTGGAGTCTGGAATGCAGAAGGACTGTGGCAGAGAGCTGACGTTGGAGACTGGGGTGCAGAATGATTACTGTAGAGAGCAGAGGTTGGAGACTGGGGTGCAGAAGGACTGTTGCAGAGAGCAGAGGTTGGAGACTGAGGGGAGAAGGACTGTTACAGAGAGCAGATTTTGGAGACTGTGGTGCAGGACTGATACAGAAAACAGATGTTGGAGACAGTGGTGCAGAATGATTGTTGCAGATATCAGAGCTTGGAGACTGGGTTGCAGAAAGACTGTTGCATAGAGCAGAGGTTAGAGACTTAGTTGCAGAAGGACTGTTACAGAGAGAAGAGGTTGAGACTGTGGTACAGAAAGACTGATACAGTAAGCAGTGTTTGGAGACTGGGGTGCCGAAGGACTGTTACAGAGAGCAGAGTTTGGAGACTGGTGTGCAGAAAGACTGTTACAGAGAACAGAGGTTGGAGACTGGGGTGAAAAAGTATCATGGCAGAGAGCAGAGTATTCAGACTGAGGTGCAGAAGGACTAATGTAGAGAGCAGATTTTGGAGACTGGGGTGCATAATGACTGTTGCAGAGAGCAGAGGTTGGAGACTTCTGTGCAGATGGACTGTTCCAGAGAGTAGATGTTGGAGACTATGTTCAGAAAGCCTGTTAAAGAGAGCAAAGTTTGGAGAAGGGGTGCAGAAAGACTGTTACAAAGAGCAGAGATTGGGGATTGGTTTGCAAAAGGATCTTACAGAGAGTAGAGTTTGGAGACTGAGATGCAGAAGGACCGTTACAGAGTGTTGAGTTTGAAGACTGAGATGCAGAAGGACAATTGCAGATAGCATAGGTGCAGAAGGACTGTTAAATACAGCAGCGGTTGGAGACTGAGGTGCAGAAGGACTGATACAGAAAGCAGAGATTTGAGACTGGGGTGCTGAAGGACCATTATAGAGAGCAGAGGTTGGAGACTGCGGTGCAGAAGAACTGTTACAGAGAGAAGAGTTTGGAGACTGGGGTGCAGAAGGACTGTTGCAGGGAACAGAGGTTGGCGACTGAGGTGCCGAAGGACCTTTAAAGATAGCAGAGGTTGGAGACTAGGGTGCAGAAGAATCTTACAGGGAGCAGAGGCTGGAGACTGGAGTGCAGAGGACTGTTGCAGAAGAGAGGATAGAGACTGAGGTGCAGAAGTACTGTTACAAAGAGCAGAGTTTTGAGACTGGTGTACAAAAGTACTTTTACAGAGAGCATAGATTTGATACTGGGGAGCTGATACTGTTGCATAAAAGAGGTTTAAGACTGGTTTCAGAATGACCATTGCAGAGAGCAGAGGTTGGAGACTGAGGTGCAGAAGGATTGTAACAGAGAGTAGAGTTTGGAGACTGGGGTACAGAAGCATATTACAGCGAGCAGAGGTTGGAGACTGTGATGAAGAAGGACTTCTTTAGAGAGTAGAATTTAGAGAATGGGGTGTAGAAGGATTGTTACAGAGAGCAGAGGTTGGATACTGGGGTGCAGAAGTACTTTTGAATAGATCAGAAGTTGGAGATTTGGGTGCAGATGGAACTCTTGCAGAGAGCAGAGGTTTTAGACTGAGGTGCAGAAGGACTGTTTAAGAGAGCAGAGGTTTAAGACTGGGGTACAGGAGGACTATTACAGAGAGCAGAGGTTGGAGTCTCCAGTACAGAAGGACTGTTACAGAGAGCAGAGGTTGGAGACTGGGGTGTAGAAGGAATGTTGCAGAGAGTAGTTGATGGAGACTGGGTTCCAGAAGGACGGTAGCAGAGAGCAGACGTTGGAGACTAAGGAGAAGAAGGACAGTTACACAGAGCAGAGTTAGGAGACTGGGATGGAGAAGTACTGATACAAAAAGCAGAGGTTGGAAATTCGGGTGCAGAAGTACCCTTACAGAGAGCAGAGTTTGGAGACTTGGGTGGAGAATGACTGTTGCATATAGCAGATGTTGGAGAGTGGGGTGCAGAAAGACTGTTGCAGAGAGCAGAGGATGGAGGCTGGGGTGCAGAAAGACTGTTACAGAGAGCAGAGGTTGCAGACTGAGTTGCAGAAGGACTCTTACAGAGGGCATAGTTTGGAGACTGTGGTGCAAAACGACTGATACAGAAAGCAGAGGTTGGATACTGGGATGCATAAGGATCCTTACAGAGAACAGAGTTTGGAGACTGCTGTACAGAAGGACTGGTACAGAGAGCAAAGGTTGGAGACTCGTGTGCAGAAGAACTGATGCAGAGAACAGAGGTTGGAGATTGGGGTCCAGAATGATTGTAGTGTCGAGCAGAGTATGGAGACTGGGGTATAGAAGGACTGTTGCAGAGAGTAGAGTTTGAAGACTGGGGTGTAGAAGGACTTTTGCAGAGAGCAGACGTTGGAGACCTGGGTGCAGTAGAATCGTTTGGGTGAGAAGAGTATGGAGACTTTGGTGTAGAAGGACTGTTGAAGAGAGCAGAGTTTTGAAACTGGGGTTTCTAAAGACTGATTCACAGAGAAGATGTTGGAGACTTGGGTGCAGAAAGACTGTTGCATAGAGCAGAGACTGGAAACTGAGGTACAGAAGAGCTGTAACAGAGAGTGGAGGTTGGAGACTGGGGTGAAGATGGACTATTGCAGAGAGCAGAGTTTTCAGACTGAGGTACAGAAGAACTGTTACAGAGAGCAGATGTTGGAGACTGGGGTTCACAAGGACTGTTGCAACGAGCAGAGTTTTGAGACTGGGGTGCCAAAGGATCTTTGCAGAGAGCAGAGTTTGAAGACTGAGGTGCAGAAGGATCGTTGCGGAGAGAAGAAGTTCGAGACTGGGGTGCAGAAGGACCATTACAGAGAGCAGAGGTTAAAGACTGGGGTGCAGAAAGACTGTTACAGAGAGGAGACGTTAGAGATTGGGTTTCAGAAAGATCTTACAGAGAAAAGCGTTTGGAGACTGAGATGCAGAAGGACTTTTACAGAGAGCACTGATTTGATACTGGGGAGCAGAAGAAATGTTGCAGAGAGCAGATAATGGAGACTGGGTTGCAGAAAGACTGCTGCTGAAAGCAGAGTTCGGAGACTAGGGCAGAAGGACTGTTTCAGAGAGCAGAGGTTGGAGACTCGGGTGCAAAAAAATCGTTGCAGACAGCAGAGTTTTCAGACTGAGGTACAGAAGAACTGTTGCAGAGAGCAGATATTGTAGACTGGGTTGCACACGGACTGTTGCAGCGAGCAGAGGTTGGAGACTGGGGTGCAGAAGGATCGTTGCAGAGAGCAGACGTTAGAGACTGGGGTGCAGATGGACTGATACAGAGAGCAGAGGTTGGAGACTGGAGTGCAAAAGCCCTGTGACAGAGATCAGAATTTGGAGACTGGGGAGATGAAGGACTGTTACGGAGAGCAGAGTTTGGAGACTGGGTTGAAGAAGGATCTTACAGAGAGCAGAGAATGGAGACTGAGGTGCAGAAGCACTGTTACAGAGAGTAGAAGTTGGAGACTGAGGTGCAGAAGACCCGTTGCAGAGAGCAGAAGTTGGAGAGTGAGGTGCAGAAGGATTGTTACAGAGAGCAGAGGTTAGAGACTGGGGTGCAGAAGGACTGTTGCAGAGAGCAGTGGTTTTAGACTGGGATGTGCAAGGACTGTTGCAGAGAGTAGAGGTTGGTGATTGGGGTCCAGAAGGACTGTAGCAGAGAACAGAGGTTGGAGACTAAGGTGCAGAAGCACAGTTACTCAGAGCAGAGTTTGGAGACTGGGATGCAGAAGGACTGACAAAGAAAGCAGAGGTTGGAGACTCTAATGCAGAAGTACCCTTATGGAGAGCAGAGGTTGGAGAATACAGTACAGAAAGACTGTTACAGAGAGCAAAGTTTGGAGACTGGGGTGGAGAATGACTGTTGCAGAGAGAAGATGTTGGAGACTGTGGTGAAAAAGGACAGTTTCAGAGAGCAGAGGATGGAGACTGGGGTGCACAAAGACTCTTGCAAAGAGCAGAGTTTGCAGACTGAGTTGCAGAAGGACTCTTATAGAGGGCAGAGTTTGGAGACTGTTGTTCAAAACGACTGATACAGAAAGGAGAGGTTGGATACTGGGTTGCATAAGGGCACTTACAGAGAACAGAGGTTGGAGACTGTGGTACAGAAGGACTGTTATAGAGAGCAGAGGTTGGAGTCTGGGGTGCATCAGAACTTATGTAGAGAACAGAGTTTGGAGACTGGGGTGCAGAAGGATCGATGGGGCAATCAGAGTATGGAGACTGGGGTGTATGAGGACTGTTGCAGAGAACAGTGATTGGAGACTGAGGTACAGAAGGACTGTTACAGAGAGCAGAGTTTGGAGACTGGGGTGCAGATGGATTACTGCAGAGAGCAGAGTTTTCAGACTGAGGTACAGTAGAACTGTTGCAGACTGGGGTTAACTAAAACTGTTGCAGATAGCAGAGTTTTTAGACTGAGGTTCAGAAGGATCGTTGCAGAAAGCAGAGGTTCGAGACTGAGGCACAGAAGGATCGTTGCAGAGAGCAGAGGTTCGAGATGGGGTGCAGAAGGACTTTTACAGAGAGCACAGGTTGGCAGTGGGGTGCAGAAGGAATGTTGCAAAAGAAGAAGTTTGAGATTTGTTTGCAAAAGGACTGTTGCAGAAAGCACAGTTTGGAGACTGAGGTGCAGAAGGACTTTTGCGGAGAGGAGACGTTGGAGACTGGGTTTCAGAAGTATCTTACAGAGAAAAGAGTCTGGAGACTGAGATGTAGAAAGACTGTTACAGAGAGCGAAGGTTCGAGACTGGGGAGGAGATGGACTGTTGTAGAGGACAGAGTTTGGAGACTGGGGTACCGCAGAACACTTGCAAAAAGCAGAGGTTAAATACTAGGGTGAAGAAGGAATGTTACAGAGAGAAGAATTTGGAAACTAAAGAACATGTAGGAGACTGAGGTGCAGAAGGATCTTACAGAGAGAAGATTTTGGAGACTGTGGTGCAGAAGGACTGTTGCAAAGAGCAGAGATTGGAGACTGAGGTGCAGAAGTTTTGTTACATAGAGCAGAGCTAGAAGAAAGGGGTGCAGAAGGATCTTACAGAGACTGTGGATCAGAAGGACTATTGTAGAGATCAGAGTTTGGAGACTGGGGTGCAGTAGGATCATTGCAGAGAGCAGAGTTTGGAGACTGGGGTGCTGAAGTATTGTTGAAGAGAGCAGAGTTTGGAGACTGGCGTGCAGAAGGCCAGTTACAGAGAGGAGAGTTTGGAGACTGGGGTGCAGAAGGACTGTTATACAGAGCAGTGTTTGGAGACTGGGTTGCTGAAGGATCTTACAGAGAGCAGAGTTTGGAGACTGAGGCGCAGGTGGACTGTTACAGAGAGCAGAGGTTGGGGATTAAGGTGTAGAAGGACTGTTATAGAGATGAGAGTTTGGAGACTCAGGTGCAGAAGGACTGTTACAGAAAGCAGAGTTTCGAAATTGGGCTGCAGAAGGACCATTACAGAGAGCAGAGGTTGGAGACTGCGGTATAGGTCTGTTACCGTGAGCAGAGGTTGGAGACTGGGGTGCAGAAGGACTCTTACATAGTGCACAGGTTAGAGACTAAGGTGCATAAGAATAGATACAGAGAACAGAGGTTGGAGACTGGGGTTCAGAAAGACTGATAGACAAAGCAGAGATGGAGACTGGGCTGTAGAAGGATCGTTACAAAGAGCAGAGGTTGGAGACTGCGGTACAGAAGGACTGTTACAGAGAGCAGATCTTGGATTCTGGGGAGCAAAAAAAAAATGTTGCAAAAGACAGAGGTTGGAGACTGGGGTGGAGAAGGAATGTTACAGAGAGCAGATTTTGGAAACTGGAGTGCAGAAAGATCTTACAGAGAGCAGAGGTTTGAGACTGTGGTGCAGAAAGACTGTTGCAAAAATCAGACATTAGAGACTGGGTTCCAGAAGGATCGTTCAAGAGAACAGATTTTAGAACCTGGGGTGCAGAAGGACTGTTACACAGAGCAGAGGTATGAGACTGAGGTGCAAAAAAACTGTTAGAGAGAGCAGAGTTCGGAGACTGGGGTGCAGAAGGACTGTTACAGTGAGTAGAGTTTGGATACTGGGGTTCAGATGGATCATACAGAGAGCAGAGTTTGGAGACTGGGGTTCAAAAGCAGTGTTCAGAGATCAGATGTTGGAGACTGGCGTGCCGCAGGACACTTGCAGAAGGCAGAGGTTAAATACTGGGGTGGAGAAGGAATGTTACAGAGAGCAGAGTTTGGAAACTGTAGTGCAGAAGGATCTTACAGAGAGCAGAATTTGGAGACTGTGGTGCAGATGGAGTGATACAGTAAGCAGAGTTTGGAGACTGGGGTGCAGACGGACATTTGCAGAGAGCAGAGTTTGTACACTGAAGTAAAGAAGCACTATTACAGAGAGCAGTGGTTAAAGAATGGGGTGCAAAAGGCCTGTTACAGAGAGCAGAGGCTGGAGACTGGGGTGCAGAAGGATCCTTGCAGAGAACAAAGTTTTCAGACTGAGGTGCAGAAGGACTGTTGCAGAGAGCAGAGTTTGGAGACAGAGGTGCAGAAGGAGTGTTACAGAGAGCAGAGATTGGAGACTTGGTTGCAGAAGGACCGTTACATAGAGCAGATTTTTGAGAGTGCACTACAGGAGGACTGTTACAGAGAGCAGAAGTTGGAGACTGGGGTGGAGTAGAAATGTTGCAGAAAGCAGAGAAAGGAGACTAGGGTGCAGAAGAATCTTTGTGGAAAGCAGACAATTTTTTTAATTAATTAATTAATTTATTTATTTATTTTATGTGGTGCTGAGAATCGATTATTGAGACTGGTGTTCAGAAGGACTGTTACAGAGAACAGAGTTTTGAGAAGGGGTTCAGAAGGATTGTTACAGAGGACAGAGTTTAGATACTGGGTTGCAGAAGAGTCTTACAAAGAGCAAATGTTGGAGACTGAGGTGCAGAAGGTCTGTTACATAGAGTAGAGGTTAGAGACTGAGGTGCAGAAGGACTGTTGCAGAGAGCAGATGTTAGAGACTGGGGTGCAGAAGGACTTTTTCAGAGAGCAGATGTTGGAGATTGAGGTGCAGAAGGATTGTTACAGAGAGCAGAGGTTGAATACTGGGGTTCAGAAGGACCATGGCAGAGATAAGAGTTTGGGAACTGAGGTGAAGAAGGATCGTTGCAGAGAGCAGAGTTTTCAGACTGAGGTGCAGAAGGACTGTTGCAGAGAGCAGATGTTGGAGACTGGAGTTCAGAAGGTTCGTTGCAGAGAGCAGAGGTTTGAGACTGGGGTGTAGAACGACTGTTGCTGATAGCAGAGGTTTGAGACTGGGGTGTAGAACGACTGTTGCAGGGACCAGAATTTGAGACAGCGGTGCTTAAGGACTATTGCAGAGAGCAGAGGTTGGAGACTGAGATGCAGAAGAACTGTTACAGAGAGTAGAGGTTGGAGACTGAGGTACAGAAAGATTGTTACAGAGAGCAGAGGTTGGAGACTGAGGTGCAGAAGGACTGTTGCAGATAGCAGAGTTTGGAGACTGGGGTGTAGAAGGACTTTTGCAGGCAGCAGAGGTTGGAGACTGGGTTGCAGAAAGACTGATGCAGAGAACAATGTTTGGAGACTGGGGTGCAGACGGACCGTTTCAGAGAGTAGAGGTTGGAGATTCAGGTGCAGAAGAATTGTTACAGGTAGCAGAGGTAGGATACTGGTTTGAAATAGAACTGATCCAGAAAGCATAGGTTGGAGAATGGGGTTCAGAAGGCATGTTTCAGAGAGCAGCAGTTGAAGACTCAGGTGCTGAAGGTTCATTACGGAGAGCAGAGGTTTAAGACTGAGGTGCAGTAGGACTGTTACAGAGATGAGCGGTTAGAGACTGGGGTGCAGAAGGATTCTAACAGAGATCAGAGGATGGAGACTGGGGTGCAGAAGGAGCGTTACAGAGAGCAGAGTTTGTAAATTGGTGACCAGAAGAACTGTTAAAGAGAGCAGATGTTGGAGAATGGGGTGTAGAAAGTCTGTTACAGAGAGCAGAGTTTGGAGACTGAGGTGCAGAAAGATTGTTACAGAGAGCAGAACTTGAAGACTGGGGTCCAGAAGGCCCGTTACAGAGAACAGAGTTCGGAGACTGAGGTGAATAAGAATTTTTACAGAGAGCAGAGTTTGGACACTGATTTACAGAAGGACTGTTACCGAGAGCAGAGCTTGGAGACTGGGGTGCAGAAGGACTGTTGAAGATAGAAGATGTTGGAGACTTAGATGCATAAGGATCGCTACAGAGAGCAGAGGTTGGAGACTGGGGTGCAACAGGACAGTTGCAGAGAACACTGGTTGGAGACTGGGGTGCAAAAGAAATGTTGCAGAGAGCAGAGGTTTGAGACTGGGGTGAAGAAGGACTCTAGCGGAGAGCATAGGTTGGAGACTGGGGTGCAGTAAGATCGTTGCAGAGAGCAGAGTTTAGATACTGGGGTGTAGAAGGACTTTTGCAGAGAGAAGAGCTTGTAGACTGGGGTGCAGAAGAACTGTTGCAGAGAGCAGAGGTTTGAGACTGAGGTGCAGAAGGACTTTTACAGAGAGCAGAGGCTGGAGACTGGGGTGCAGAATAACTGATATGGAAAGTAGAGTTTGGAGTCTCGGGTGCAGAAGGACCGTTACAGAGAACAGAGGTTGGAGACTGAGGTACAGAAGGACTGTTACAGAGAGTAGAGTTTGGAGCCTGGGGTTTAGAAAGACTTTTGCTGAGAACAGAAATTGGAGACTGGGTTGCAGAAGGAATGTTGCATAGAGCAGAAGTTGTAGACTGAGGTGCAGAAGGACTGTTATAGAGAGCAAAGTTTGGAGACCGGGGTGAAGAAGGATCTTACAGAGAGCAGACGTTGGAGACTGGGGTGCAGAAGAACTGTTGAAAAGAGCAGAGGTTGGAAATTTGAGGTGCAGAAGGACTGTTACAGAGAGCAGAGTTTGAAGACTGGGGTGCAGAATAACTGATATCGAAAGTAGAGTTTGGAGACTGGGGTGCAGAAGGAACGTTACAGACAGCAGAGGTTGGAGACTGCGGTATAGAAGAACTGTTACAGAGAGCAGAGTTTGGAGCCTGGGGTGCAGAAGTACTGTTTCAGAGAACAGAGGTTGGATACTGGGGTGCAGAAGGACCATAGCAGAGAGCAGAGTTTGGAGACTGAGGTGCAGAATTACTGTTATAGAGAGCAAAGTTTGGAGACCGGTGTTAAGAAGGATCTTACAGAGAGCAGAGGTTGGAGACTAGATGCAGAAAGACTGTTGCAGAGAGCAGTGGTTGGAGACTGAGGTGGAGAAGGATCATTGCAGAGAGAAGAGGTTGGAGACTGGGGTGCATTAGGCCTCTAACAGAGAGCAGAGTTTGGAGACTGTGGTGCAGAAGGCCTGTTACAGAGAACAGAGGTTGATGACTGGTGTGCTGATGGATTGTTACAGATAGCAGGGAATGGAGACTGAGGTTCAGAAGGATTGTTACAGAAAGCAGAGATTAGAGACTGAAGTGCAGAAGGAATCTTACAGACAGCACAGGTTGGAGACTGGGGTGCAGAAGGATCATTGCAGAGAGCAGAGTTTGGATTATGGGAATCAAAAAGATCCTTGCAGCAAGCAGAGGTTTCAGACTGTGGTGCAGAAAGATCGTTACAGAGAGGAGAGGTTGGATACTGGGGTGCAGAAGGACAGTTACAGAGAGCACCGATTGAGACTGGGGTGCAGAAAAAATGTTGCAGAGAGCAGAAGTTGGAGACTGGGTTGCAGAAGGACTCTTACTGAGAGCAGAGGTTAGAGACTGGGGTGCAGAAGAACTGATACAGAAAGCTGACGTTGGAAACTGGGGTGCCGAAGGACCTTTACAGAGAGCAGAGTTTTGAGACTGCGGTACAGAAGGACTGTTACAGAGAGCAGAGTTAGGATACTGGTGTGCAAAACAACTGATGCAGAAAGCATAGGTTGGAGAATGGGGTTAAAATGGATCTTACAGATAGCAGATTCTGGAGACTGGAGTGCAGAAGGACTGTTGCAGAGAGCAGAGGTTGGAGCCTGAGGTTCAGAAGGATCGGTGCAGAGAAAAGAGTTTGGAGACTGCGGTTTAAAAGACTGTTATAGAGAGCAGAGTTTCGAGATTGGGGTGCAAAAGAACTGTTACAGAGAGCAGAGCTTGGAGACTGGGGTGCAGTAAGCCTGTTACAGAGAGCAGAGGTTGGAGACTGAGGGGCAGAAAGACTGTTACTGAGAGCAGAGGTTGGAGACTGAGGTGCAGACGGATTGTTACCGAGAGAAGAGGTTGGAGACTTAAGTGCAGAAGGATCTCTACAGAGAGCAGAGTTTGGAGACAGGGGTGCAGTATGATAGTTTCAGACAGCACAGGTTGGAGACTGGGGTGCAGAAGAAATGTTGAAGAGAGCAGAGGTTGGAGTCTGGGGTGCAGAAGGACTGTAGCAGAGAGCAGAGTTTTGAGACTGTGGTGTAGAAAGATCATGGCAGAGAGCAGATGTTGGATACTAGGGTATAATAAGACGATTGCAGAGAGCAGAGGTTGGAGACTGGGGTGCAGAAGGACTGTTGCAGAGAGCAGAGGTTGGAGACTGGGGTGCAGAAGGACTGTTGCAGAGAGCAGAGGTTGGAGACTGAGGTGCAGAAGGACTGTTACAGACAGCAGAGGTTTTAGACTGCGGTGCAGAATAACTAATACGGAAAGTAGAGTTTGGAGACTGGGGTGCAGAAGGACTGTTACAGAGAGCAGAGTTTGTAGCCTGGCGTGTAGAAGGACAGCTGCAGAGAACAGAGGTTGGATACTGGGGTGCACAAGGGCCATTGCAGAAAGATGAGGTTGTAGACTGATGTGCAGAATGACTGTTAAAGAGAGCAAAGTTTGGAGAACGGCGTGCAGAAGGATCTTACAGAGAGCTGACGTTGGAGACTGGGATGCAGAAGGATCGTTGCAGAGAGCAGAGGTTGGAGACTGGAGTGTAGAAAGACTTTTACAGAGAGCAGAGTTTGGAGACTGGGGTGGGAAGGCTTGTTACAGAGAGCAGAGTTTAGAGACTGGGTAGTAGAAGACCTGTTACAGAGAGAAGAGGTTGGAGACTGGGGTGTAGAAGGATTGTTACAGAAAGCACATTTTGGAGACTGGGGTGCAGAAGGATCGTTGCAGAGAGCAGAGGTTTGAGACTGAGGCTTAGGACGACTGTTACAGAGAGCAGAGGTTGGAATCTGAGGTGCAGAAAGACTGTTACAGAAAGCAGAGGTTGGCAATTTGGGTGCAGAAGGACAGTTATAGAGAGAAGAGGTTGGAGACTGCGGTACAGAATTACTGTTAGAGAGAGCAGAGTTTGGAGACTTTGGTGCAGAAGGACCCTTGTAGAGAGCAGATGTTGGAGACTAGGTTGCAGAAGGACTGTTACAGAGAGCAGACGTTGGAGATTTAGGTGCAGAAGGATTGTTACAGTGAGCAGAGGTTCGAGATTGGGGTGCAAAAGAACTGTTACAGAGACCAAAGGTTGGAAACTGGGGTGCAGAAGGACTGTTGCAGAGAGCAGGGATTGGAGACTGAGGTGCAGAAAGACTGTTAAAGACAGCATAGTTTAGAGACTGAGGTGAAGAAGGATTGGTACAGATAGGAGATGTTGGAGACTGAAGTGTAGAAGGACTGTAACAGAGAGCAGAGTTTTGAAACTGCGGTGCAGAGCGATCGTTGCAGAGAGCAGCAATTGGAAACTGAGGTGCAGAAGGATCGTTGCAGAGAGCAGAGTTTGGAGACTGAGGTTCAGAAGGATCATTACAGAGAGCAGAGGTTAGAGACTGAGGTCAGAAAGGCAGTTACAGAGAGCACAGTTTGGAGACTGGGGTGCAGAAGAAATGTTGCAGTGAGCAGAGATTGATTGGAGACTGCGGTACAGAAGTACCGTTACAAAGAGCAGAGGGTGGAGACTGGGGTAAAGAAGGAATGTCACCTAGAGCAGAGTTTGGATACTGGGGTGCATAAGAATGTTACAGAGAGCAGAGTTTGGAGATTGGGGTGCAGAAGAACTGTTACCAAGTGAAGAGGGTGGAGACTGGGGTGCAGAGGACTATTGCAGAGTGTAGAGTTTGGAGACTGAGGTGCAGAAGAACTGTTACAGAGAGCAGAGTTAGGAGACTGGGGTGCAGAAAGACTAATACAGAAAGTAGAGTTTTGAGACTGGGTTGTAGAAGGACCATTACAGAGAGCAGAGTTTGCAAACTGCTTTACAGAAGGACTGTTACCGGGAGCAGAGGTTGGAGACTGGGGTTCTAAAGGATCATTGCAGAGAGCAGATGTTGTAGACTGGTGTGCAGAAGTATCTTACAGAGAGCATAGTTTGGAGACTGAGCTGCATAAGAACTGTTACAGAGACCAGTGGTTGAAGACTGGGGTGCAGAAGGATCGTTGCAGAGAGCAGAGTTTAGAGACTGAGGTGCGGAATGATCATTGAGGAGAGCAGAGTTTGGAGAATATGGTGGAGAATGATTCTTACAGAGAGCAGATGTTGGAGACTGGCGTGCAGAAGACAGTTACAGAGAGCACAGGTTGGAGACTTGGGTGCAGAAGAAATGTTGCAGAGAGTAGAGGTTGGAGACTAGGTTACAGAAGGACTGTTACAGAGAGCAGAAGTTGTAGACTGAGGTGCAGAAGGACTGTTACAGAGAGCAGAGGTTGGAGACTGGGGTACAGAAGAACTGATACAGAAAGCAGACTTTGGAGACTGTGGTGCAGAAAGACTGTTGCAGAGAACAGAGTTCGGAGACTGGGGTGCAGAAGGACCGATGCAGACAGCTGAAGTTGGAGATTTAGGTGCCTAAGATTGTTACATAGAGCAGAGGTTGGATACTGAGGTGCATATGGACTTATACAGAGAGCAGAGGTTGGAGACAGAGGTGCAGAAGAATCTTACTGAGTAGAGGTTGGAGACTGGGGTGCAGAATAACTGCTGTTGCAGAGAGTAGAGGTTGAAAACTGAGGTGCAGAAAGATCGTTGCAGAGAGAAGAGGTTGGAGACTAGAGTGCAGAAGGCCTGTTACAGAGAGCAGAGTTTTGAAACTGGAGTGCAGGAGGCGTTTTACAGAGAGCAGAGGTTGGAGACTGGGGTGCAAAAAGACTGTTACAGATAGCACAGTTCGTAGACTGTGGTACCAAAGGATCGTTACAGATAGCAGAGGTTTCAGACTGAGGTGCAGATGGACTGTTACAGATAGCATAATTTGGAGTCTGAGGTGCAGAAGCACTATTATAGAAAGAAATGTTTGGAAATTAAGGTTCAGAAGGACCGTTACAGAGAGAAGAGGTTGGAGACTGCGGTAAAGAAGGACTGTTACAAAGAGCAGAGTTTGGAGACTGGGGTGCAGAAGGACCATTGCAGAGAGCAGAGGGTGGAGCCTGGGGAGAAGAAGGATCATTGTAGAGAGCAGATGTTGGAGACTGGGATGCAGAAGGACTGTTACAGAGAGCAGAGTTTGGAGACTGAGGTGCAGAAGAATCGTTACATTGAGCAGAGGTTGGAGACTGAGGTGCAGAAGGACTTTGATAAAGAGCAGAGGTTGGAGAATGGGGTGCAGAAGGATTCTTAAAGAGAGCAGAGGATGGAGACTGGGTTTCATAAGAAGTGTTACAGAGCGCAGAGTTTGGAGATTCTGGTTCAAAAGAACTGTTAAAGAGAGCAGAGTTTTGAGACTGGGGTTCAGAAGCATTGTTACAGAGTGCAGAGTTTTGATTCGGGTGCAGCAGGATTGTAACAGAGAGTAGAGCTTGAAGACTGGGTTGCAGAAGAACTGTTACAGAGAGCAGAGTTTGGAGAGTGCAGTGCAGAAGGCCTTTTACAGAGAGCATTGGTTGGAAACTGAGGTGCAGAAGGATCATTACAGAGAGCAGAGGTTGGATACTGAGTTGCAGAAGAACTGTTATAGAGAGCAGAGTTTGGAGATTGAGTTGCAGAAAAATTTTACAGAGAGATGAGGTTAGAGACTGAGGTGCAGAAAGGCTGTTACAGAGAGCAGAGTTTAAAGATCGGGGTGCCGAAGTATCGTTGCAGAAAGCAGAGGTTTGAGACTGAGTTGCAGAAGGATCTTAAAGAGAGCAGAGTTTGGAGACTGGGGTGCAGAAGTACAGTAACCGAGAGCATAGGTTGGATACTGGGGTGCAAAAGAAATATTGCATAGAGCATAGATTTGTGAATGGGTTGCACAAGGACTGTTACAGAGAGCAGAGTTTAAAGACTCTGGTGCAGAAGGACTGTTACAGAGAGCAGAGTTTGGAGACTGGGTTGCAGAACTACTGATACACAAAGCAGAGTTTGGAGACTGGGGTGCGGAAGGACCCTTACAGAGAGCAGAATTTGGAGACTGAGGTATACAAGGACTGTTACAGAGAGCAGAGTTTGGAGACTGGGGTGCAGAAGTTTTTTTACAGAGAGCAGAGATTGGATCCTGGGGTGCAGAAAGACTGTTACAGAGAGCAGAGTTTGGAGACTGAGGTGCAGAAGGACTGTTGCAGAGAGCAGAGTTTGGAGACTGAGGTGCAGAATGATCGTTTCAGAGAGAAGAGTTTTGAGACTGGGGTGAAGAAGGCGTGTTTCAGAGAGCAGAGGTTGGAGACTGGGGTGCTGAAGGCCTGTTACAGAGAGCCGAGGTTGGAGACTGGGGTGCAAAAGGACTGTTACAGATATCACAGTTTGTAGACTGGTGTTCAGAAGGATATTATAGATGCAGAGTTTGGAGACTGAGGTGCAGAAGGACTGTTACAGAGAGCAGAGTTTGGAGACTTGGTTGCAGAATGATTGTTGCAGAGAGCAGAGTTTTCAGACTTAGATGCAGAAGCACTGTCAGAGAGCAGATGTTCGAGAGTGGGGTGCAGAAAGACTCTTTGAGAGAGCAGAACTTGGAGACTGGGGTGCAGAAGGATTCTTGCTTGGAGCAGAGGTTGGTGACTGGGGTGCAGAAAGCCTGTTACAGATATCACAGTTCGGAGACTGGTGTGCAGAACGATATTATAGAGAGCAGAGTTTGGAGCCTGAGGTGCAGAAGGACTGTTACAGAGAGCAGAGATTGGAGACTGGGTTGCAGAATGATTGTTGCAGAGAGCAGAGTTTTCAGACTTAGGTGCAGAAGGACTGTTGGGAAGAGCAGATGTTCGAGAGTGGGGTGCAGAAGGACTCTTTCAGAGAGCAGAACTTGGAGACTGGGGTGCAGAAGTTTTCTTGCAGGGTGCAGAGGTTGCAGACTGGGGTGCAGATGGCCTGTTACAGATACTTCAGTTTGGAGACTGGTGTGTAGAAGGATATTATAGAGAGCAGAGTTTGGAGACTTAGGTGTAGAAGGACTGTTACAGAGAGATGAGTTTGGAGACTGGGGTGCAGAATGATTGTTGCAGAGAGCAGCGTTTTCAGACTGAGGTGCAGAAGTACTGTTGCAGAGAGCAGATTTTCGAGACTGGGGTGCAGAAAGAGTGTTTCAGAGAGCAGAAGTTGGAGAATGGTGTGGAGAAGGATTGTTGCAGGGAGCAGAGGTTGTAGACTGGGGTGCAGAAGGACTGTTATAGAGAGCAGAGGTTTTAGACTGGGGTGCAAAAGGCCTGGTACAGAGAGCAGAGCTTTGACACTGTGGTGCAGAATGATTGCTGATAGCTGGTGAGCCTCCTTATGGACACCTTCTTTTCTGCACAGTCCATCAGGCCCTCTCTCCTCACCCTGCTCTCTTTTGGCTTTGTGAGCACCTGTGACTTCCACAGTAACTCTAAGCCATGACTCCCAGGCCTATCTCCTGGGAACCTGTCCCGCTGCCTCCTGGAATCTTCTTTGGGAGACCCAGTAGGTACCCAGACTCCAGGCCCAGCCTCCTTTCCTCCATTCCTCTCCCCAGACACGCTCCTTCTCATTTTTTTTTATGTTTTAATGAGTGATCCCACTTCCACTCAGCTACCCCACAGACAAGGTGCCCTCTTGTGTCCTCGTCACCAGGACTTTAAAGTGCTCCACCCAGGGCTCCTCTTCAGAGCTTTTCACCAAGCTCCAAATGTCACATCTTCAGTTACCAGATATTTCCTTTTAATCTTGTTTTGGCACCCGATTACTCTCCCTGACTACATGAAGGTATTCTAACCAAAGGACATGGACTGTAGAGACTACTATGGCTTAGAAATAAGGTATCCCCCCACCAAAAGCTCAGGGTCAGCCATAGTAGCAGTGTTCAGAGGTGAAATGATTAGACTCTGAGATTTGTGACCTAATCTGTGGATCCATCCATTTTGTGGGTTAATTATCTGAAAGACCCACTGTTAATTATCTGAAAGGCCCACTGTTAATTATCTGAAAGGCCCACTGAGTGTGGGCAGGTGGAGTGTGGCTGGGGACATGCCATGGGGAATCCCATCTTGTCCCCTGTGAACTGTCTCCTCCTGTCCCCTTTCCACCCTTAACCTTCTGGATGCCATTAGCTAGGGACGCTTTCCCCATTGTTCCCTTCCACCTCGGTTTCCCACCTCATCTCAGGCCGGCAGCAATGGGTCAGCTGGCCCCAGACCAAACCTCCAAGCCAGAAGGCCAGAGTGCATCTCTCTCTCCGGGTTGTTCTGGTCAGGCCTGTGGTAACTGTGGCAACCGTGGACTAACCCAGATAGTAGGTGTTATGAGTGGATAGGACCCACAACCGTTTCCTAAATCCACAGATTCTGTCATTTTCAGAGCTCAAGCCATTTCATTCGGGATGGCATTTTTCCAGCCTGCCCTCACCTAGAATGTGGTCTACTAGTAATTACTGAGATTCTCCAGCCATCCTGGTCCTGCCTATTTGCACACCACAGCTAGCTCCTAGGCAGCCAGACCCATGGACCTCCTGCTGCCCACTAAGGAGAAAAGAGAGATTTTTCTGAGGACCCTGTTAGAAGTACACTCTTATTTTTTTTAAAGACCACACTCAGAGGGCATGTTTCAGGCAGTCCTTCACATGCATCATTGAGAAATCAGACTCACAATGATTTTTGTGATTCTCTCCCAGGATCCAATAACCACCGCTCTACTCCCTACTTCTATGAGATCAACATTTTAACTTCCACAAGAAGTGAAAAACTGCTATTTCTCTTTATGTGTCTGGCTTATTTCACTTAACATAATTTCTCTCATGAGCTAGTTTTAAATAGAAACTGCACAACAAATTCTTTTATGTCAGATTTAAATTTTATTCTGAAGAGATAATTCGAAATTGTCACATATGTTTATGTAGGAAAATGTTCATTAAAATATTTATCGGACTGGAGATGATCTGAATGTATAGCCAAAGGGGAGAGATTAAGTTTATTTATGAGAGATGTATGTTTATTGATCATCTCAATAGATGCAGAAAAAGCATTCAACAAAATATAGCACTCCTACCTGTCAAAACAGTAGAAACACTAGGGACAGAAGGAACTTTGTAACAGAATTGTAAAATCTATCTATGCTAAACCCAAGACAGCATCATTCTAAGTGGAGAAAGGTTGAAATCATTCACTCTAAAAACTGGAAGCAGACAGGGTGCCCCTCTTTCACCACTTCTATTCAACTTCATCCTTGAAATTGCCAGAGCCATTGGAAAAAAGAAAGAAATTAAAGGTATACAAATAGGTAAAGAAGAATTCAAATCTCACTCTTTGCTGATAGGATCATGTCATCTTCTTAAAATTTTTATTAGAGCATAATAGTTATACATAGAAGTTGGGTTGATTTGAAAAAGATCCTACGTGCATGGAATCTGATTTACTCCATTCAGTCCCCACACCCATATCCCTCCCTTTTCCGCCCCCATTCTCCTTTCTCTACTGATCTTTCTTTGGGTCATTTATCTGTTAATTTCTGTCTGGTGCTTTCCACATATTCATACAGGTGCAGTCCCCTGTTTTAGACTTCCATGTGCACATAACATGATCTGCGTAAAGACTATTCACATTTCCTCCCTTCCCAAACCTCTCTGCCCTCTCATTCTTTTTCTACTTTACTGATCTTCTCTGTACACTTAAGTTAGCCAGTCCAACCCCACTTCATCAACTTCTTTCCTCTATTTTGCTCTGGCCCTGATAATTTCAGCTTTGTACAGGAATAGTTAACTTCTGCCTTTCCGAACACAGAGATCAAGATTGATGTAAAATGAGAAAAACTCTACATTGGAAAACACTGAAGGCAACACCGACTGCTTCTGCAGATGATGACTCTGCTTTGTAAATTTTTCTCTAAACATTTAAAATGAAAATGAACTTCTCCAAAAATTTTATGTTTACATAAAAGGACAACAGGAGACAGAGTTCACTGAGACAGTGAGAAATGACTTCACACCATGATGAGGTAGAATGGCTTTCTGTTGTATTCTAGCAATTCTCTGGTTACTCCCACCCACCATCACCCCTGCAAATGTGTGCGGCTCCATGGGTCTGATTCCATGAGACCAGTTCCACAGGTTATCAGTCTCCAGGCTGCTTTTCATTCGATATTATTTGCCATGTTGCTGCAGATTAACAAGCCTGTTTGGGGTGCTCTCAGTCCATTTTCATCATGGTCTCTTTTTCTCTGTTTTGTAGCTATGACAACATTGGAAATGAGCAATCAATCATTTGTCACTGAATTCTTCTTCTTGGGATTTTCCAACCACTCCAACCTACAGGGCTGGTTCTTCCTGCTCTTTCTGGTCATTTACCTGACCACTCTCCTGGGGAACATGCTCATAATAGTGGCCACCAGGGTCAGTCCTGCTCTCCACACTCCAATGTACTTCTTGAGCTTCTTGGACATCTGCTACACATCCACCACCCTCCCAGTACTGCTGGTGAACTTCTTTTGGGAGAAGAAGGCTATTTCTTATGAGGGCTGCCTTTCCCAGATCTTCTTTTTGGTGACAAGTACTGGCACAGAAGGCGTCTTACTGGCTGTGTGGCCAGTATGACTGCTGTGTGGCCCCCTCCGTCCTCCTCAGTACCCAGTCATCATGAGTGTGAAGGTCTGTGTTAGCCTGGTGACTGGGTCCTGGCTGTGTGGGCTGGTGAATTTGGTCACACACACGGTGCTGGCCATCACATTCACTCTGTGTGGGCCCCACCAGATCAGCCACTTTCTCTGTGACACTCCATTGCTCCTGAAGCTCTCCTGCTCAGACACCTTTGTCAACGAGTCTGAGCTCCACGTTTTCAGTGCCACCATGGGCCTGAGCCCCTGCCTCTTCACTGCAGGCTCCTACGCACTCATCATGGCGGCCATCCTGGGGATTCCCTCTGCCCAGGGCAGGAGGAAGGCCTTCTCCACCTGTGCGTACCCCCTCACTGTCGTGGTGGTCTTCTATGGAAAAGCCAACTTCCATTATTACAGGCCCAGAGAAGGCTGGACACGGATACCCTGGTCTCTGTGCTCTCCTGTGTGGTGACCCCCATGTTGAAGCCCATCATTCACAGCCTGAGAAGCAACGAGGTCCAGAGTGCCCTGAGGAAGCTTGCTGTTAGACAGACTGTATAGTGAGATTAGAACAAGATGATAGTTTTATTCTAGGAAATGTCTTAGTTGTAGAAATATGTGAACTCTTCAGCAGCAATTACAAGAGCGCTCTCTCCATACACAGTGTCTCATGACCACTGTAGTGCCCCTCCAACCGGGGGAAGCACACTGTGCTAAGTATGTGACACATTGTGACCTCACCTGGGTTCTCTAATCCACAGGTATTTCAGAATATTTTTATTACTTTTCTTTCCAAAAAAAGCCTATACCCAAAGCAGTCAATCTCCTTTTCCCCAATATTGCAGCTCTAGCCAACACTAGTGAATGTGAAGTGCTATGTGCAATGTGACTTTGACTTGCATTTTCCTAATGGATCTTGATTCTTAGTTATAAATAAACACCATTTCTGTGTTTCTCCTTCAAATGTGGAAAGACCAATGTATACACTCGAGTTTCTGTAGACATTTTTAATGAAGTAATACCATATACGCCTTTTGGATCTGACTCCTTTCACTTAGGATGTTTGCAATTTTCAGTTATATTGTAGCTTGTATAAGTATTTTAGTTTATTCCTCCTTATTGTGACTGATTTCCATCTTGTGAAAATGCCACATTTCTTTGTTCATTTCCCAGTGGATAGTAATTTTTACTTTGTGTCTGTGTGGGTGTCGTACTGCAGATTGAACCCGGAGCCTCCTGCACACTAAACAATGTTCTTCCACTAAGCCAAAGCCCAACCCTTATAAAAATTTTGTTTTGAGAAAGGGTCTTGTAAATTTGCCCAGGTTGTCCCTGAATTTGTGATCCTCCTGCCTCAGCTTCTTCACTTTTTGACTAATATGAATAAGATTCGTATATATAATATGAACATTATATATAGTATGAACATTATATGAACATTAGTGTACAAATCATTGGTGGACAACTTTTTTATTTATCTTGAGTTTGTAAGTAGGAGTGGAAGAGGTGGATCGTTAACTCCATATTTAACTTTCTGAAGAAGTTCCAGATCTTTTTCAGACCAGTGGTTCCAGCTTACCTTATTATTAAGAGTGGTGAATGAAGCTTGTGATTTCCTCACTCCCTTAACAACACATCATTTTCATTACTTTTATTGTGAAGACCCTGGAATGTGTGAAGTGCTTCTTCAAATGTGCTTTAGCTTTGCCTTTCCCTGATGGCTAATCATTCTAAGATCTTTGAGGAGTACTGTTAATGTGTCTCTCCTAAGCATGAGTAAAACCCCATTGTATTATGAGAAATTTTAAGTTTTAGAGACTTACCTCTTTATCTAATACTTTTATTTTTATTTTTGATCAGTAAAATACTACAAGACTTTCAAGCTTGCTGTCTTTTCTCCATCTGTGCCCTAAAGAGCTGTTTG
>NW_027521123.1:0-56485 GCF_052094955.1 Ictidomys tridecemlineatus | reverse complement strand
CTACAGAAGAATCGTTATAGAGAGCAGAGATGAGAGACTGGTGTTCACAAGGACTGTTACAGAGAGCACAGTTTTGAGACTGTGGTGCAGAAAGAATGTTGCAGAAAGCAGAGGTTGGAGACTGGGGTGCAGAAGGACTGTTGCAGAGAGCAAAATTTGGAGACTGAGATGCAGAAGGACTGTTACACAGCGAAGACGTTGGAGACTGGGGTGAAGAATTATGATACAGAAAGCTGAGGTGGGAGACTGGGTGCAGAAAGACCATTAAAGAGAGTAGACGTCAAAGACTGGCGTGCACAAGGACTGTTTCAGAGAACAGAGTTTTGAGACTGGGGTGCATAAGGCCTGCTACAGAGAGTAGAGGTTGGAGACTGGGTTGCTAAAGGACAGTTATAGAGAGCAGGGTTTTGAGGCTGGGTTGCAGAAGGACTCGTATAGAGAGAAGAGTTTTGAGGGTGGGTTGCAGAAGGATATTATAGAGCAGGTTTTTGAGACTGAGGTGCAGTACGACTGTTAAAGAGAGCAGTGGTTGAAGACTGGGGTGCAGAAGGACTGATACAGAAAGCAGAGGTTGGAGACTGAGGTGTAGAAGGACCATTACAGAGAGCAGAGGTTGGAGAATGCGGTATACAAAGACTGTAACAGAGAGCAAAGGTAGGAGAATATGCTGCAGAAGGACTGTTACAGAGAGCATAGGTTGGAGACTGGGGTGCAGAAGGACTGTTGCAGAGAGCAGAGGTTGGAGACATTGGTGCAGAAGGAGTGTTACAGAGAGCAGAGTTTGGAGACTGGGGTGCAGAAGGACTGTTGCAGATAGCAGAGGTTGGAAACTGGGGTGAAGAAGGACTGTTGCAGCGAGCAGGTGTTGGATACTTGGGTGCAGAATGACTTTTGCAGTGAATAGAAGTTGGAGACTTTGGTGCAGAAGGAGTGTTACAGAGAGCAGAGTTTGGAGACTGAGATGCAGAAAGACTGTTACAGAGAGCAGAGTTTGGAGACTGGAGTTCAGAAGGCCTGTTACAGAGAGCAGAGGTTGGAGACTGCGTACAGAAGAGCTGTTTCAGAGAGCAGAGTTTGGAGACTGGGTTGCAGAAGAATATTACTTAGAGCACAGTTTGGAGACTGCAGTGCAGAAGGATTGTTACAGAGAGCAGAGGGTGGCAACTGGGGTGCAGTAGGATTATTGCAAAGAGCAGAGGATGGAAACTGGTGTGCAGAAGCATCCTTTCAGAGAGCAGAGGTGGGAGACTTGGGTGGAGAAGGACGGTTGCAGAAAGCACATGTTGGAGACTGGGATGCAGGAGGACAACCTTAGCAGAGAGGAGCGATTGGAAACTCGGTTGCAGAAGGACTGTTCCTCAGAGAAGAGGTTGAAGACTGGAGTGTAGAAGGACTGTTACAGAGAGCAGAGGTTGGAAACTGGGGTGCAGAAGGACTGTTACAGAAAGCAGAGTTTGGAGACTTGGGTCTATAATGAACCTTAAAGAGAGTATAGGTTGGAGACTGAAGTACAGAAGGACTGTTACAGAGAGAAGAGGGTGAAGACCAGGGTAGAGAAGGACTGTTGCAGAGAGAAGAGGTTGGAGAATGGGATGCAGAAGGAATGTTTCAGAGAGTAGATATTTAAGACTGGGATGAAGAAGAACTGTCGCAGAGAGCAGAAATTGGATACTGGGGTGCAGAAGGATTGTTGCAGGGAGTAGAGGTTGGAGCCTGGGGTGAAGAAAAACTGTTACAGAGATCAGAGTTTGGATATTGGGGTGCAGAAAGATCTTACAGAGAGCAGAGCCTGGAGAGTGGGGTGCAGACGAACTGTTGCACAGAGCAGAGGTTGGAGACTGGGGTGCAGAAGGACTGTTACAGAGAGCAGAGGTTGGAGACTGGGGTGCAGAAGGACTGTTACAGAGAGCAGAGTTTGGAGACTGGGTTGCAGAAGGATCTTACATAGAGCAGAGTTTGGAGACTGAGGTGAAGAAGAAATGATACCGAGAGCAATGGTTGGAGACTGGGTGCAGAAGGATTTTTGCCGGGAACAGAGGTTGAATACTGGAAATCCTGAAGTACTCCAGCAGACAACAGAGGTTTAAGAATGGGGTGCAGAAGGACCGTTTAAGAGAGCAGATGTTTAAGACTGAGGTGCAGAAGGATTGTTACAGAGAGCAAAGGTTGGAGACTCGGGTGAAGAAATACTGTTACAAAGAGCAGAGTTTGGAGACTTGGTTGCAGAAGGATCTTACAGAGAGCAGAGGTTGGAGACTGAGGTAGAACAGGACTGTTACAAAGAGCAGAGTTTGGAGACTGGGGTGCAGAAAGACTGTTGCAGAGAGCAGATGTTGGAGACTTGGGTGCAGAAGGATCCTTGGTGCGAGCAGATTATGGAGACTGAGGTGTAGAAGGACTGTTTCAGAGAACAGAGGTTGGAGTCTCAGGTTCAGAAGGACCTTTGCAAAAGCAGAGTTTGGAGACTGGGTTTCAGAAGGATCCTACAGAGAGGAGAGTTTGGAAACTGAGGAGCAGAAGGACTGTTGCAAAGAGCAGAGGTTGGAGATAGGGGCGCAGAAGAACTTTTGCAGAGAACAGAGATATGAGTCTGAGGTGCAGAAAGACTGTTACAGAGAGCAGAGTTTGGAGACTGGTGTGCAGAATTACTGATACATAATGCAGAGTTTGGAGACTCGGTTGCAGAAGGACTGTTACAGAGAGCAGAGTTTGGACACTGCAGTATAGAAGGACTGTTACAGAGAGCAGAGGTTGAAGACTGGGGTGCAGAGGGATTTTTGCAGAGAGCAGAGGTTGCAGAGTGAAGTGCAGATAGACTGTTACAGAGAGCAGAGTTTGAAAACTGTGGTGCAGAAGGAGTGATACAGAAATCAGAGGTTGGAGACTGGGGTGTAGAAGGACTGTTTCAGAGAGCAGAGTTTGGAGACTGGGTTGGAGAAGGACTGTTGCAGACAGCAGATGTTGGAGACTGGGGTGCAGAAGAAATGTGACAGAGAGTGGAATTTAAAGACTGGGGTGCATATGGACTATTGCAAAGAGCGGAGGTTGCAGACTGAGGTGCAGAAGGACTGATACAGACAGCAGTGTTTTGAGAATGTGGTGCAAAAAACTGATACAGAAAGCAGAGGTTGGACAATGTAGTGCAGGAAAACCCTTACAGAGAACAGAGTTTGGAGACTGCGTTACAGAAGGACTGTTACAGAGAGCAGAGGTTTTAGACTGGGGTGCAGAATAACTATTGTAGAGATCAGAGTTTGAAGACTGGGGTGCAGTAGGACCATTGCAGAAAGCAAAGGTTGGAGACTGGGTTTCAGAGATTTGAGTCTGAGGTGCAGACGGACTGTTACAGAGAGCAGAGTTTGGAGACTGTGGTGCCTAAGCACTGATACAGAAAGCAGAGTTTGGAGACTGGGGTTAAGAAGGACCCTTACAGAGAACTGAGGTTAAAGACTGCGGTACAGAAGAACTGTTTTTGAGCATAAGGTTGGAGACTGGGGTGAAGTGGGACCATTGCAGAGAGCAGAGGTTGGAGACTGGGGTGCAGAAGGAATGTTACAGAGAGCAGAGTTTGGAAACTGGGGTACAGAAGGATCTTATAGAGAGCAGAGTTTGGAGACTGTGTTGCAGAGAGACTGTTGCAGAGCAGACGTTGGAGAATAAGGTGCAGAAGGATTGTTGCAGAGAGCAGATTATGGAGACGGGGGTATAAAAGGACTGTCACAGAGAGCAGAGTTTGGAGACTGGTGTGTAGAAGGACTGTTGATGAAAGCAGTTGTTGGAGACTGAGGTTCAGAAGGACTGTTTCAGAGAGGAGAGTTTTTAAACAGGGGTGCAGGAGGACTGATACAGAGAGCAGAGATGAAGACTGAGGTGCAGAAGGAATGTTACAGAGAGAAGAGGTTGGAGACTGGGGTGCAGAAGGACTGATACCGAAAGCAGAGGTGAGAGACTGGGGTCCAGAAGGACCGTTAAAAAGAGCAGAGGTTGGATACTGCAGTACAGAAGGACTGTTACAGAGAGCAGATGTTGCAGTCTGTGGTGCAGAAGGACTGTTGCATAGAACAGAAGTTGGAGGACTGAGGTGGAAAAGGACCCTTGCTGAGAGCAGAGGTTAAAGACTAATGTGCAAAAGGATTGTTACAGAGAGTATAGTTTGGAGTCTGGGGTGCAGAAGGACTGTTACCGAGAGCAGAGTTTGGAGACTGGGTTGTAGAAGTTTCTTTCAGAGAGCAAGGTTTGGAGAATGAGGTGCAGCAGGACTGTTACAGAGAGCAGATGTTGGAGAGTGGGGTGCAGACAGACTGTTTTAGAGAGCAGAGCAGAGCTTAGATACTGGGGTATAGAATGACTGTTGAAGAGAGCACATGTTGGAAATTGGGGTGCAAAAAGACTCTTGCAGAGAGCAGAGGTTGGAGACTGAGGTGTAGAAGGACTGTTACAGAGGGCATATATTTGAGACTGAGATGCAGAAGGGATCGTTGCAGAGAGCAGAAGTTTGAGACTGAGGTGTAGAAAGATCGTTGCAGAGAGCAGAGGTTTGAGATTGGGGTGCAGAAGGACTTTTACAGAGAGCACAGGTAGGAGACTAGGGTGCAGAAGGAATGTTTCAGAGAGCAGATGTTGGAGATTGTGTTGCAGGAGGACTTTTGCAGAAAGCAGAGGTTGGAGACTGAGGTGCAGAAAGACTGTTAAAGAGAGCAGATATTGGAGAGTGGGGTGCAGAAGAACTTATAGAAAAAGCAGATATTGGATACTGGGGTGCAGAAAGACGGATAAAGAGAGCAGAGGTTGCAGACTTTGGTACAGAAGGACTGGTATAGAGGGCAGAGATATGACACTGGGATGAAGAACGACTGTTGCAGAGAACAGAGTTTGGAGACTGGGGTGCAGAAGGACTGTTGCAGAGAGCAGATTTGGAGACTGGGGTGCACAAGCATCGTTGCAGAGAGTAGTTGTTGAAGACTGGGGTGAAGAATTTATCTTACAGAGAGCACTGGTTGGAAACTGGGGTGCAGAAGGCCTGTTACAGAGAGCAGAGATTGGAGACTGGGGTGCAGAATGTGTTTCAATGAGCAGAGTATGTGGACTAAGTTTAAAAAGGTCTTACAGAAAGCAGAGGTTAGAGACTGATGTACAGAAGAACTGTAAGAGAGAGTAGAGTTTGAAGACTGGGGTGCAGAAGGATTGTTGCGGAGAGCAAAGTTTCAAACTTAGGTACAGAAGAACTGTTGCAGAGAGAAGATGTTGGAGACTGTGTGCACAAGGACTTTTGCAGCGAGCAGAGGTTGGAGACAGGATGCAGAAGGATTGTTGCAGATAGCAGAGGTTGAAGACTGGGGTGCAGAAGGACAG
Organism: Ictidomys tridecemlineatus; assembly: GCF_052094955.1. Lineage (NCBI taxonomy): Eukaryota > Metazoa > Chordata > Mammalia > Rodentia > Sciuridae > Ictidomys > Ictidomys tridecemlineatus. Next base: position 51,133 of record NW_027521123.1, on the reverse strand, counting down.
ATACAGAGAGCAGATGTTAAAAACTGGGGTGAAGAAAGCCTTTTACAGAGAGCAGAGTTTGGAGACTGGGGTGCACGAGGACTGTTACAGAGATCAGAGTTTGGAGACTGGGTTGCAGAAGGATCTTACAGAGAGCAGAGGTTGGAGACTGAGGTGCACAAGCACTGTTACAAAGAGTAGAGTTTGGAGATTGATGTGCAGAAGGATCTATACAGAGAGCAGATCTTGGAGACTGAGGTGCAGAAGGATTGATACAGAAAGCAGAGTTTGTAGACTGGGGTGCATTCGGACTATTGCAGAGAACAGAGGTTTTAGACTGGCGTTTAGAAAGACTGTAGCAGAGAGCAGAGGTTGGAGACTAAGGTGCAGAAAGACAGTTACACAGAACAGTGTTAGGAGACTCGGGTGCAGAAGGACCCTTACAGAGAGCAGTGGTTGGAGACTGCAGTACAGAAGGACTGTTATAGAGAACAGAGGTTGGAGACTGGGGTGCAGAAAGAACTTTGAATAGAGCAGAGGTTGGAGACTGGAGTGCAGAAGGATCTTACAGTGAGAAGAGGTTGGAGTCTGGGATGCAGAAGGACTGTGGCATAGAGCAGACGTTGGAGACTGGGGTGCAGAAGGATTATTGCAGAGAGCAGAGGTTGGAGTCTGGTGTGCAGAAGGACTGTTGCAGGGAGCAGAGGTTGGAGACTGGGTTGTAAAATTTCTTTCAGAGAGCAGAGTTCGGAGACTGTGGTGCAGAAGGACTTTTACAGAGAGCAGAGGTTGGAGACTGGGGTGCACAAGCATCGTTTCAGAGAGTAGCTGTTGGAGATTGGGGTGAAGAATTCCTCTTACAGAGAGAAGTGTTTGGAGACTGGGGTGCAGAAGGCCTCTTACAAAGAGCAGGAATTGGAGACTGGGGAGCAGAATGTGTTTCAGTGAGCAGAGTTTTTTGACTAAGTTTAAAAGGGTCTTACAGAAAGCAGAGGTTGGAGACTGATGTACAGAAGAACTGTTACAGAGAGTAGAGTTTGAAGACTGGGGTGCAGAAGGATTGTTGCAGAGAGCAGAGTTTTCAGACTGAGGTACAGAAGAACTTTTGCAGAGAGCAGATATTGGAGACTGGGGTTCACAAGGACTGTGGCAGCGAGCAGAGTTTTGAGACTGGGGTGCCAAAGGATCTTTGCAGAGAGCAGAGGTTGGAGACTGAGGTGCAGAACGATTGTTCCGGAGAGCAGAGGTTCGAGACTGTTGTGCAGAAAGATCATTAAAGAGAGCAGAGTTTGGAACCTGGGGTGCAGAAGGATTGATACAGCGAGCAGAGGATGGAGAATGGGTGCAGAAGAATTATTGAAGAGAGTAGAGGTTTTAGACTGGCGTGTAGAAGGACTGTTGCAGAGAGTAGAGGAAGGAGATTGGGGTGCAGAAGGACTGTAGCAGAGAGCCGAGGTTAAAGACTAAGGTGCAGAAGGACAGTTACACAAAACAGAGTTTGAAAACTCGGGTGCAGAAGGACTCTTACAGAGAGAAGTGGTTGGAGACTGTAGTACAAAAGGACTGTTACAGAGAACAGAGTTTGGAGACTGGTGTGAAGAAGAACTGTTGCAGAGAGTAGATGATGGAGACTGTGGCGCAGAAGGACTGATGCAGAGAACAGAGGTTGGAGACTGGGGTGCAGAAAGAACTGTGAAGAGAGAAGAGGTTGGAGACTGGTTTGCAGAAGGATCTTACAGTGAGAAGAGTTTGGAGTCTGGAATGCAGAAGGACTGTGGCAGAGAGCAGACGTTGGAGACTGGTGTGCAGAATGATTACTGTAGAGAGCAGAGGTTGGAGACTGGGGTGCAGAAGGACTGTTGCAGAGAGCAGAGGTTGGAGACTGAGGGGAGAAGGACTGTTACAGAGAGCAGATTTTGGAGACTGTGGTGCAGGACTGATACAGAAAACAGATGTTGGCGACAGTGGTGCAGAATGATTGTTGCAGATATCAGAGCTTGGAGACTGGGTTGCAGAAAGACTGTTGCATAGAGCAGAGGTTAGAGACTTAGTTGCAGAAGGACTGTTACAGAGAGAAGAGGTTGAGACTGTGGTACAGAAAGACTGATACAGTAAGCAGTGTTTGGAGACTGGGGTGCCGAAGGACTGTTACAGAGAACAGAGGTTGGAGACTGGGGTGAAAAAGTATCATGGCAGAGAGCAGAGTATTCAGACTGAGGTGCAGAAGGACTAATGTAGAGAGCAGATTTTGGAGACTGGGGTGCATAATGACTGTTGCAGAGAGCAGAGGTTGGAGACTATGTTCAGAAAGCCTGTTAAAGAGAGCAAAGTTTGGAGAAGGGGTGCAGAAAGACTGTTACAAAGAGCAGAGATTGGAGATTGGTTTGCAAAAGGATCTTACAGAGAGTAGAGTTTGGAGACTGAGATGCAGAAGGACTGTTACAGAGTGTTGAGTTTGAAGACTGAGATGCAGAAGGACAATTGCAGATAGCATAGGTGCAGAAGGACTGTTAAATACAGCAGCGGTTGGAGACTGAGGTGCAGAAGGACTGATACAGAAAGCAGAGATTTGAGACTGGGGTGCTGAAGGACCATTATAGAGAGCAGAGGTTGGAGGCTGCGGTGCAGAAGAACTGTTACAGAGAGAAGAGTTTGGAGACTGGGGTGCAGAAGGACTGTTGCAGGGAACAGAGGTTGGCGACTGAGGTGCCGAAGGACCTTTAAAGATAGCAGAGGTTGGAGACTAGGGTGCAGAAGAATCTTACAGGGAGCAGAGGCTGGAGACTGGAGTGCAGAGGACTGTTGCAGAAGAGAGGATAGAGACTGAGGTGCAGAAGTACTGTTACAAAGAGCAGAGTTTTGAGACTGGTGTACAAAAGTACTTTTACAGAGAGCATAGATTTGATACTGGGGAGCTGATACTGTTGCATAAAAGAGGTTTAAGACTGGTTTCAGAACGACCATTGCAGAGAGCAGAGGTTGGAGACTGAGGTGCAGAAGGATTGTAACAGAGAGTAGAGTTTGGAGACTGGGGTACAGAAGCATATTACAGCGAGCAGAGGTTGGAGACTGTGATGAAGAAGGACTTCTGCAGAGAGTAGAATTTAGAGAATGGGTGTAGAAGGATTGTTACAGAGAGCAGAGGTTGGATACTGGGGTGCAGAAGTATTTTTGAATAGATCAGAAGTTGGAGATTTGGGTGCAGAAGGAACTCTTGCAGAGAGCAGAGGTTTTAGCCTGAGGTGCAGAAGGACTGTTTAAGAGAGTAGATGTTTAAGACTGGGGTACAGGAGGACTATTACAGAGAGCAGAGGTTGGAGTCTCCAGTACAGAAGGACTGTTACAGAGAGCAGAGTTTGGAGACTGGGGTGTAGAAGGAATGTTGCAGAGAGTAGTTGATGGAGACTGGGTTCCAGAAGGACGGTAGCAGAGAGCAGACGTTGGAGACTAAGGAGAAGAAGGACAGATACACAGAGCAGAGTTTGGAGACTGGGATGGAGAAGTACTGATACAAAAAGCAGAGGTTGGAAATTCGGGTGCAGAAGTACCCTTACAGAGAGCAGAGTTTGGAGACTTGGGTGGAGAATGACTGTTGCATATAGCAGATGTTGGAGAGTGGGGTGCAGAAAGACTGTTGCAGAGAGCAGAGGATGGAGGCAGGGGTGCAGAAAAACTGTTACAGAGAGCAGAGGTTGCAGACTGAGTTGCAGAAGGACTCTTACAGAGGGCATAGTTTGGAGACTGTGGTGCAAAACGACTGATACAGAAAGCAGAGGTTGGATACTGGGATGCATAAGGACCCTTACAGAGAACAGAGTTTGGAGACTGCTGTACAGAAGGACTGGTACAGAGAGCAAAGGTTGGAGACTCGTGTGCAGAAGAACTGATGCAGAGAACAGAGGTTGGAGATTGGGGTCCAGAATGATTGTAGTGTCGAGCAGAGTATGGAGACTGGGGTATAGAAGGACTGTTGCAGAGAGTAGAGTTTGAAGACTGGGGTGTAGAAGGACTTTTGCAGACAGCAGACGTTGGAGACCTGGGTGCAGTAGAATCGTTTGGGCGAGAAGAGTATGGAGACTTTGGTGTAGAAGGACTGTTGCAGAGAGCAGAGTTTTGAGACTGGGTTTCTAAAGACTGTTTCACAGAGAAGATGTTGGAGACTTGGGTGCAGAAAGACTGCTGCATAGAGCAGAGACTGGAAACTGAGGTACAGAAGAGCTGTAACAGAGAGTGGAGGTTGGAGACTGGGGTGAAGATGGACTATTGCAGAGAGCAGAGTTTTCAGACTGAGGTACAGAAGAACTGTTACAGAGAGCAGATGTTGGAGACTGGGGATCACAAGGACTGTTGCAACGAGCAGAGTTTTGAGACTGGGGTGCCAAAGGATCTTTGCAGAGAGCAGAGGTTGAAGACTGAGGTGCAGAAGGATCGTTGCAGAGAGAAGAAGTTCGAGACTGGGGTGCAGAAGGACCATTACAGAGAGCAGAGGTTAAAGACTGGGGTGCAGAAGGACTGTTACAGAGAGGAGACGTTAGAGATTGGGTTTCAGAAAGATCTTACAGAGAAAAGCGTTTGGAGACTGAGATGCAGAAGGACTTTTACAGAGAGCGGAGGTTCGAGACTGAGGAGCAGAAGGATCGTTACAAAGAGCAGAGGTTGGAGACTGGGGTGCAGACGGACTTTTACAGAGAGCACTGATTTGATACTGGGGAGCAGAAGAAATGTTGCAGAGAGCAGATAATGGAGACTGGGTTGCAGAAAGACTGCTGCTGAAAGCAGAGTTCGGAGACTAGGGCAGAAGGACTGTTTCAGAGAGCAGAGGTTGGAGACTCGGGTGCAAAAAAGTCGTTGCAGACAGCAGAGTTTTCAGACTGAGGTACAGAAGAAACTGTTGCAGAGAGCAGATGTTGTAGACTGGGTTGCACACGGACTGTTGCAGCGAGCAGAGGTTGGAGACTGGGGTGCAGAAGGATCGTTGCAGAGAGCAGACGTTAGAGACTGGGGTGCAGATGGACTGATACAGAGAGCAGAGGTTGGAGACTGGAGTGCAAAAGCCCTGTGACAGAGATCAGAATTTGGAGACTGGGGAGATGAAGGACTGTTACAGAGAGCAGAGTTTGGAGACTGGGTTGAAGAAGGATCTTACAGAGAGCAGAGAATGGAGACTGAGGTGCAGAAGCACTGTTACAGAGAGTAGAAGTTGGAGACTGAGGTGCAGAAGACCCGTTGCAGAGAGCAGAGGTTGGAGAGTGAGGTGCAGAAGGATTGTTACAGAGAGCAGAGGTTAGAGACTGGGGTGCAGAAGGACTGTTGAAGAGAGCAGTGGTTTTAGACTGGGATGTGCAAGGACTGTTGCAGAGAGTAGAGGTTGGAGATTGGGGTCCAGAAGGACTGTAGCAGAGAACAGAGGTTGGAGACTAAGGTGCAGAAGCACAGTTACTCAGAGCAGAGTTTGAAGACTGGGATGCAGAAGGACTGACAAAGAAAGCAGAGGTTGGAGACTCGAATGCAGAAGTACCCTTATGGAGAGCAGAGGTTGGAGAATACAGTACAGAAAGACTGTTACAGAGAGCAAAGTTTGGAGACAGAGGTGGAGAATGACTGTTGCAGAGAGAAGATGTTGGAGACTGTGGTGAAAAAGGACAGTTTCAGAGAGCAGAGGATGGAGACTGGGGTGCACAAAGACTCTTGCAAAGAGCAGAGTTTGCAGACTGAGTTGCAGAAGGACTCTTATAGAGCGCAGAGTTTGGAGACTGTTGTTCAAAACGACTGATACAGAAAGGAGAGGTTGGATACTGTGTTGCATAAGGGCTCTTACAGAGAACAGAGGTTGGAGACTGTGGTACAGAAGGACTGTTATAGAGAGCAGAGGTTGGAGTCTGGGGTGCATCAGAACTTATGTAGAGAACAGAGTTTGGAGACTGGGGTGCAGAAGGATTGATGGGGCAATCAGAGTATGGAGACTTGGGTGTATGAGGACTGTTGCAGAGAACAGTGATTAGAGACTGAGGTACAGAAGGACTGTTACAGAGAGCAGAGTTTGGAGACTGGGGTGCAGATGGATTATTGCAGAGAGCAGAGTTTTCAGACTGAGGTACAGTAGAACTGTTGCAGACTGGGGTTAACTAAAACTGTTGCAGATAGCAGAGTTTTTAGACTGAGGTTCAGAAGGATCGTTGCAGAAAGCAGAGGTTCGAGACTGAGGCACAGAAGGATCGTTGCAGAGAGCAGAGGTTCGAGATGGGGTGCAGAAGGACTTTTACAGAGAGCACAGGTTGGCAGTGGGGTGCAGAAGGAATGTTGCAAAAGAAGAAGTTTGAGATTTGTTTGCAAAAGGACTGTTGCAGAAAGCACAGTTTGGAGGACTGGGGTGCAGAAGGACTTTTGCGGAGAGGAGACGTTGGAGACTGGGTTTCAGAAGTATCTTACAGAGAAAAGAATCTGGAGACTGAGATGTAGAAAGACTGTTACAGAGAGCAAAGGTTCGAGACTGGGGAGGAGATGGACTGTTGTAGAGGACAGAGTTTGGAGACTGGGGTACCGCAGAACACTTGCAAAAAGCAGAGGTTAAATACTAGGGTGAAGAAGGAATGTTACAGAGAGAAGAATTTGGAAACTAAAGAACATGTAGGAGACTGCGGTGCAGAAGGATCTTACAGAGAGAAGATTTTGGAGACTGTGGTGCTAAAGGACTGTTGCAAAGAGCAGAGATTGGAGACTGAGGTGCAGAAGTTTTGTTACATAGAGCAGAGCTAGAAGAAAGGGGTGCAGAAGGATCTTACAGAGAGCAGAATTTGGAGACTGTGGATCAGAAGGACTATTGTAGAGATCAGAGTTTGGAGACTGGGGTGCAGTAGAATCATTGCAGAGAGCAGAGTTTGGAGACTGGGGTGCTGAAGTATTGTTGAAGAGAGCAGAGTTTGGAGACTGGCGTGCAGAAGGCCAGTTACAGAGAGGTGAGTTTTGAGACTGGGGTGCAGAAGGACTGTTATACAGAGCAGTGTTTGGAGACTGGGTTGCTGAAGGATCTTACAGAGAGCAGAGTTTGGAGACTGAGGCGCAGGTGGACTGTTACAGAGAGCAGAGGTTGGGGATTAAGGTGTAGAAGGACTGTTATAGAGATGAGAGTTTGGAGACTCAGGTGCAGAAGGACTGTTACAGAAAGCAGAGTTTCGAAATTGGGCTGCAGAAGGACCATTACAGAGAGCAGAGGTTGGAGACTGCGGTATAGGTCTGTTACTGTGAACAGAGGTTGAAGACTGGGGTGCAGAAGGACTCTTACATAGTGCACAGGTTAGAGACTAAGGTGCATAAGAATAGATACAGAGAACAGAGGTTGGATACTGGGGTTCAGAAAGACTGATAGACAAAGCAGAGATGGAGACTGGGCTGTAGAAAGATCGTTACAAAGAGCAGAGGTTGGAGACTGCGGTACAGAAGGACTGTTACAGAGAGCAGATCTTGGATTCTGGGGAGCAAAAAAAAATGTTGCAAAAGACAGAGGTTGGAGACTGGGGTGGAGAAGGAATGTTACAGAGAGCAGAGTTTGGAAACTGGAGTGCAGAAAGATCTTACAGAGAGCAGAGGTTTGAGACTGTGGTGCAGAAAGACTGTTGCAAAAATCAGACATTAGAGACTGGGTTCCAGAAGGATAGTTCAAGAGAACAGATTTTAGAACCTGGGGTGCAGAAGGACTGTTACACAGAGCAGAGGTATGAGACTGAGGTGCAAAAAAACTGTTAGAGAGAGCAGAGTTCGGAGACTGGGGTGCAGAAGGACTGTTACAGTGAGTAGAGTTTGGATACTGGGGTTCAGATGGATCATACAGAGAGCAGAGTTTGGAGACTGGGGTTCAAAAGCAGTGTTCAGAGATCAGATGTTGGAGACTGGCGTGCCTCAGGACACTTGCAGAAGGCAGAGGTTAAATACTGGGGTGGAGAAGGAATGTTACAGAGAGCAGAGTTTGGAAACTGTAGTGCAGAAGGATCTTACAGAGAGCAGAATTTGGAGACTGTGGTGCAGATGGAGTGATACAGTAAGCAGAGTTTGGAGACTGGGGTGCAGACGGACATTTGCAGAGAGCAGAGTTTGTACACTGAAGTAAAGAAGCACTATTACAGAGAGCAGTGGTTAAAGAATGGGGTGCAAAAGGCCTGTTACAGAGAGCAGAGGCTGGAGACTGGGGTGCAGAAGGATCCTTGCAGAGAACAAAGTTTTCAGACTGAGGTGCAGAAGGACTGTTGCAGAGAGCAGAGTTTGGAGACAGAGGTGCAGAAGGAGTGTTACAGAGAGCAGAGATTGGAGACTTGGTTGCAGAAGGACCGTTACATAGAGCAGATTTTTGAGAGTGCACTACAGGAGGACTGTTACAGAGAGCAGAAGTTGGAGACTGGGGTGGAGTAGAAATGTTGCAGAAAGCAGAGAAATGAGACTAGGGTGCAGAAGAATCTTTGTGGAAAGCAGATTATTTTTTTAATTAATTAATTAATTAATTAATTTATTTATTTTATGTGGTGCTGAGAATCGATTATTGAGACTGGTGTTCAGAAGGACTGTTACAGAGAACAGAGTTTTGAGAAGGGGTTCAGAAGGATTGTTACAGAGGACAGAGTTTAGATACTGGGTTGCAGAAGAATCTTACAAAGAGCAAATGTTGGAGACTGAGGTGCAGAAGGTCTGTTACATAGAGTAGAGGTTAGAGACTGAGGTGCAGAAGGACTGTTGCAGAGAGCAGATGTTAGAGACTGGGGTGCAGAAGGACTTTTTCAGAGAGCAGATGTTGGAGATTGAGGTGCAGAAGGATTGTTACAGAGATCAGAGGTTGAATACTGGGGTTCAGAAGGACCATGGCAGAGATAAGAGTTTGGGAACTGAGGTGAAGAAGGATCGTTGCAGAGAGCAGAGTTTTCAGACTGAGGTGCAGAAGGACTGTTGCAGAGAGCAGATGTTGGAGACTGGAGTTCAGAAGGTTTGTTGCAGAGAGCAGAGGTTTGAGACTGTGGTGTAGAACGACTGTTGCTGATAGCAGAGGTTTGAGACTGGGGTGTAGAACGACTGTTGCAGGGACCAGAATTTGAGACAGCTGTGCTTAAGGACTATTGCAGAGAGCAGAGGTTGGAGACTGAGATGCAGAAGAACTGTTACAGAGAGTAGAGGTTGGAGACTGAGGTACAGAAAGATTGTTACAGAGAGCAGAGGTTGGAGACTGAGGTGCAGAAGGACTGTTGCAGATAGCAGAGTTTGGAGACTGGGGTGTAGAAGGACTTTTGAAGGCAGCAGAGGTTCGAGACTGGGTTGCAGAAAGACTGATGCAGAGAACAGTGTTTGGAGACTGGGGTGCAGACGGACCGTTTCAGAGAGTAGAGGTTGGAGATTCAGGTGCAGAAGAATTGTTACGGGTAGCAGAGGTAGGATACTGGTTTGAAATAGAACTGATCCAGAAAGCATAGGTTGGAGAATGGGGTTCAGAAGGCCTGTTTCAGAGAGCAGCAGTTGAAGACTCAGGTGCTGAAGGTTCATTACGGAGAGCAGAGGTTTAAGACTGAGGTGCAGTAGGACTGTTACAGAGATGAGCGGTTAGAGATTGGGGTGCAGAAGGATTCTAACAGAGATCAGAGGATGGAGACTGGGGTGCAGAAGGAGCGTTACAGAGAGCAGAGTTTGTAAATTGGTGACCAGAAGAACTGTTAAAGAGAGCAGATGTTGGAGAATGGGGTGTAGAAAGTCTGTTACAGAGAGCAGAGTTTGGAGACTGAGGTGCAGAAAGATTGTTACAGAGAGCAGAACTTGAAGACTGGGGTCCAGAAGGCCCGTTACAGAGAACAGAGTTTGGAGACTGAGGTGAATAAGAATTTTTACAGAGAGCAGAGTTTGGACACTGATTTACAGAAGGACTGTTACCGAGAGCAGAGCTTGGAGACTGGGGTGCAGAAGGACTGTTGAAGATAGAAGATGTTGGAGACTTAGATGCATAAGGATCGCTACAGAGAGCAGAGGTTGGAGACTGGGGTGCAACAGGACAGTTGCAGAGAGCACTGGTTGGAGACTGGGGTGCAAAAGAAATGTTGTAGAGAGCAGAGGTTTGAGACTGGGGTGAAGAAGGACTCTAGCGGAGAGCATAGGTTGGAGACTGGGGTGCAGTAAGATCGTTGCAGAGAGCAGAGTTTAGATACTGGGGTGTAGAAGGACTTTTGCAGAGAGAAGAGCTTGTAGACTGGGGTGCAGAAGAACTGTTGCAGAGAGCAGAGGTTTGAGACTGAGGTGCAGAAGGACTTTTACAGAGAGCAGAGGCTGAAGACTGGGGTGCAGAATAACTGATATGGAAAGTAGAGTTTGGAGTCTCGGGTGCAGAAGGACCGTTACAGAGAGCAGAGGTTGGAGACTGAGGTACAGAAGGACTGTTACAGAGAGTAGAGTTTGGAGCCTGGGGTTTAGAAAGACTTTTGCTGAGAACAGAAATTGGAGACTGGGTTGCAGAAGGAATGTTTCATAGAGCAGAAGTTGTAGACTGAGGTGCAGAAGGACTGTTATAGAGAGCAAAGTTTGGAGACCGGGGTGAAGAAGGATCTTACAGAGAGCAGAGGTTGGAGACTGGGGTGCAGAAGAACTGTTGAAAAGAGCAGAGGTTGGAAATTTGAGGTGCAGAAGGACTGTTACAGAGAGCAGAGTTTGAAGACTGGGGTGCAGAATAACTGATATCGAAAGTAGAGTTTGGAGACTGGGGTGCAGAAGGAATGTTACAGACAGCAGAGGTTGGAGACTGCGGTATAGAAGAACTGTTACAGAGAGCAGAGTTTGGAGCCTGGGGTGCAGAAGTACTGTTTCAGAGAAGAGAGGTTGGATACTGGGGTGCAGAAGGACCATAGCAGAGAGCAGAGTTTGGAGACTGAGGTGCAGAATTACTGTTATAGAGAGCAAAGTTTGGAGACCGGTGTTAAGAAGGATCTTAAAGAGAGCAGAGGTTGGAGACTGGGTGCAGAAAGACTGTTGCAGAGAGCAGTGGTTGGAGACTGAGGTGGAGAAGGATCATTGCAGAGAGAAGAGGTTGGAGACTGGGGTGCATTAGGCCTCTAACAGAGAGCAGAGTTTGGAGACTGTGGTGCAGAAGGCCTGTTACAGAGAACAGAGGTTGGAGACTGGTGTGCTGATGGATTGTTACAGATAGCAGAGAATGGAGACTGAGGTTCAGAAGGATTGTTACAGAAAGCAGAGATTAGAGACTGAAGTGCAGAAGGAATCTTACAGACAGCACAGGTTGGACACTGGGGTGCCGAAGGATCATTGCCGAGAGCAGAGTTTGGATTATGGGAATCAGAAAGATCCTTGCAGCAAGCAGAGGTTTCAGACTGTGGTGCAGAAAGATCGTTACAGAGAGGAGAGGTTGGATACTGGGGTGCAGAAGGACAGTTACAGAGAGCACCGATTGAGACTGGGGTGCAGAAAAAATGTTGCAGAGAGCAGAAGTTGGAGACTGGGTTGCAGAAGGACTCTTACTGAGAGCAGAGGTTAGAGACTGGGGTGCAGAAGAACTGATACAGAAAGCTGACGTTGGAAACTGGGGTGCCGAAGGACCTTTACAGAGAGCAGAGTTTTGAGACTGCGGTACAGAAGGACTGTTACAGAGAGCAGAGTTAGGATACTGGTGTGCAAAAGAACTGATGCAGAAAGCATAGGTTGGAGAATGGGGTTAAAAAGGCCTGTTACAGAGAGCAGCGGTTGGAGACTGAGGTGCTGAAGGTTAATTACAGAGAGCAGAGGTTGGACACTGAGGTGCAGAAGGACTGTTACAGAGAGGAGCGGTTTGGAGACTGGGGTGCAGAAGGATTCTTACAAAGAGCACAGGAAGGAGACTGGAGTGCAGAAGGACAGTTGCGGAAAGCAGTGGATGGAGACTGAGGTGAAGAAGGATCGTTGCAGAGAGCAGAGGTTGAAGACTGGGGTGCAGAAGGACCTTTACAGATTGAAGAACTTGGAGAATGAGGTGGAGAAGGATCTTGAAGAGAGCAGAGGTTGAAGACTGAGGTGCAGAAGGATAGCTACAGAAAGCAGAGGTTGGAAACTTGGGTGCAGCAGGACAATTACAGAGAGCACAGGTTGGAGACTGGGGTGTAGAAGAAATATTGCAGAGAGCAGAGTTTTGAGACTGGGGTGAAGAAGGACTGTAGCGGAGAGCAGAAGTTGGAGACTGGAGTTCAGAAGGACTGTTGCAGAGAGCAGAAGTTGGAGACTGGGATGCAAAAGGATCCTTGCAGAGAGCAGTGGTTGGAGACTGGAGTGTAGAAAGACTGTTGCAGAGAGAAGAGCTTGGAGACTGGGGTGCAGAAGGAGTGTTGCAGAGAGCAGAGGTTGGAGACTGAGGTGCAGAAGGACTGTTACAGAAAGCAGAGTTTGAAGACTGGGGTGAAGAAGGATCGTTGTAAAGATCAGAGGTTTCAGACTGAGGCTTAGAAAAACTGTTACAGAGAACAGAGGTTAAAGTCTGAGGTGCAGAAGGACTTTTACAGAGAGCAGGGTTTGGAGACTGGTTTGCAGAAGGACCGTTGCACAGAGCAGATGTTGGAGACTGGGGTGCAGAAGGGCTGTTACAGAGAGCATACGTTGAAAACTGAGGTGCAGAACGAATGTAACAGAGAGCAGAGGTTGAAGACTGCGTTACAGAAGGAGCATTACAGAGAGCAAATGTTGGAGACTGAGGTGCAGAAGGACTTTTACAGAGAGCAGTGTTTTGATACTGCGGTGCAAAAGGAGTGTTACAGAGAGCAAATTTTGGAGACTGGGATAAAATGGATCTTACAGATAGCAGAGTCTGGAGACTGGGGTGCAGAAGGACTGTTCCAGAGAGCAGAGGTTGGAGCCTGAGGTTCAGAAGGATCGTTGCAGAGAAAAGAGTTTGGAGACTGCGGTTTAAAAGACTGTTATAGAGAGCAGAGTTTCAAGATTGGGGTGCAAAAGAACTGTTACAGAGAGCAGAGCTTGGAGACTGGGGTGCAGTAAGCCTGTTACAGAGAGCAGAGGTTGGAGACTGAGGGGCAGAAAGACTGTTACAGAGAGCAGAGGTTGGAGACTGAGGTGCAGAAGGATTGTTACCGAGAGAAGATGTTGGAGACTTAAGTGCAGAAGGATCTCTACAGAGAGCAGAGTTTGGAGACAGGGGTGCAGTATGATAGTTTCAGACAGCACAGGTTGGAGACTGGGGTGCAGAAGAAATGTTGAAGAGAGCAGAGATTGGAGACTGGGGTGCAGAAGGACTGTAGCAGAGAGCAGAGTTTGGAGACTGTGGTGTAGAAAGATCGTGGCAGAGAGCAGATGTTGGATACTAAGGTATAATAAGATGATTGCAGAGAGCAGAGGTTGGAGACTGGGGTGCAGAAGGACTGTTGCAGAGAGCAGAGTTTGGAGACTGAGGTGCAGAAGGACTGTTACAGACAGCAGAGGTTTTAGACTGCGGTGCAGAATAACTAATACGGAAAGTAGAGTTTGGAGACTGGGGTGCAGAAGGACTGTTACAGAGAGCAGAGTTTGTAGCCTGGCGTGTAGAAGGACAGCTGCAGAGAACAGAGGTTGGATACTGGGGTGCACAAGGGCCATTGCAGAAATATGAGGTTGTAGACTGATGTGCAGAATGACTGTTAAAGAGAGCAAAGTTTGGAGAACGGCGTGCAGAAGGATCTTACAGAGAGCTGATGTTGGAGACTGGGATGCAAAAGGATCGTTGCAGAGAGCAGAGGTTGGAGACTGGGGTGGGAAGGCTTGTTACAGAGAGCAGAGTTTAGAGACTGGGTAGCAGAAGACCTGTTACAGAGAGAAGAGGTTGGAGACTGGGGTGTAGAAGGATTGTTACAGAAAGCACATTTTGGAGACTGGGGTGCAGAAGGATCGTTGCAGAGAGCAGAGGTTTGAGACTGAGGCTTAGGACGACTGTTACAGAGAGCAGAGGTTGGAATCTGAGGTGCAGAAAGACTGTTACAGAAAGCAGAGGTTGGCAATTTGGGTGCAGAAGGACAGTTATAGAGAGAAGAGGTTGGAGACTGCGGTACAGAAGTACTGTTAGAGAGAGCAGAGTTTGGAGACTTTGGTGCAGAAGGACCCTTGTAGAGAGCAGATGTTGGAGACTAGGGTGCAGAAGGACTGTTACAGAGAGCAGACGTTGGAGATTTAGGTGCAGAAGGATTGTTACAGTGAGCAGAGGTTCGAGATTGGGGTGCAAAAGAACTGTTACAGAGACCAAAGGTTGGAAACTGGGGTGCAGAAGGACTGTTGCAGAGAGCAGAGATTGGAGACTGAGGTGCAGATAGACTGTTAAAGACTGCAGAGTTTAGAGACTGAGGTGAAGAAGGATTGGTACAGATAGGAGATGTTGGAGACTGAAGTGTAGAAGGACTGTAACAGAGAGCAGAGTTTTGAAACTGCGGTGCAGAGTGATCGTTACAGAGAGCAGCAATTAGAAACTGAGGTGCAGAAGGATCGTTGCAGAGAGCAGAGTTTGGAGACTGAGGTTCAGAAGGATCGTTACAGAGAGCAGAGGTTGGAGACTGAGGTCAGAAAGGCAGTTACAGAGAGCACAGTTTGGAGACTGGGGTGCAGAAGAAATGTTGCAGTGAGCAGAGATTGATTGGAGACTGCGGTACAGAAGTACCGTTACAAAGAGCAAAGGGTGGAGACTGGGGTAAAGAAGGAATGTCACCTAGAGCAGAGTTTGGATACTGGGGTGCATAAGAATGTTACAGAGAGCAGAGTTTGGAGATTGGGGTGCAGAAGAACTGTTACCAAGAGAAGAGGGTGGAGACTGTGGTGCAGAGGACTATTGCAGAGTGTAGAGTTTGGAGACTGAGGTGCAGAAGAACTGTTACAGAGAGCAGAGTTAGGAGACTGGGGTGCAGAAAGACTAATACAGAAAGTAGAGTTTTGAGACTGGGTTGTAGAAGGACCATTACAGAGAGCAGAGTTTGCAAACTGCTTTACAGAAGGACTGTTACCGGGAGCAGAGGTTGGAGACTGGGGTTCTAAAGGATCATTGCAGAGAGCAGATGTTGTAGACTGGTGTGCAGAAGTATCTTACAGAGAGCATAGTTTGGAGACTGAGCTGCATAAGGACTGTTACAGAGACCAGTGGTTGAAGACTGTGGTGCAGAAGGATCGTTGCAGAGAGCAGAGTTTAGAGACTGAGGTGCGGAATGATCGTTGAGGAGAGCAGAGTTTGGAGAATATGGTGGAGAATGATACTTACAGAGAGCAGATGTTGGAGACTGTGGTGCAGAAGACAGTTACAGAGAGCACAGGTTGGAGACTTGGGTGCAGAAGAAATGTTGCAGAGAGTAGAGGTTGGAGACTAGGTTACAGAAGGACTGTTACAGAGAGCAGAAGTTGTAGACTGAGGTGCAGAAGGACTGTTACAGAGAGCAGAGGTTGGAGACTGGGGTACAGAAGAACTGATACAGAAAGCAGACTTTGGAGACTGTGGTGCAGAAAGACTGTTGCAGAGAACAGAGTTTGGAGACTGGGGTGCAGAAGGACCGATGCAGACAGCTGAAGTTGGATATTTAGGTGCCTAAGATTGTTACATAGAGCAGAGGTTGGATACTGGGGTGCATATGGACTTATACAGAGAGCAGAGGTTGGAGACAGAGGTGCAGAAGAATCTTACAGAGTAGAGGTTGGAGACTGGGGTGCAGAATAACTGCTGTTGCAGAGAGCAGAAGTTGAAAACTGAGGTGCAGAAAGATCGTTGCAGAGAGAAGAGGTTGGAGACTAGAGTGCAGAAGGCCTGTTACAGAGAGCAGAGTTTTGAAACTGGAGTGCAGGAGGCGTTTTACAGAGAGCAGAGTTTGGAGACTGGGGTGCAAAAAGACTGTTACAGATAGCACAGTTCGTAGACTGGGGTACCGAAGGATCGTTACAGATAGCAGAGGTTTCAGACTGAGGTGCAGATGGACTGTTACAGATAGCATAATTTGGAGTCTGAGGTGCAGAAGCACTATTATAGAAAGAAATGTTTGGAAATTAAGGTTCAGAAGGACCGTTACAGAGAGAAGAGGTTGGAGACTGCGGTAAAGAAGGACTGTTACAAAGAGCAGAGTTTGGAGACTGGGGTGCAGAAGGACCATTGCAGAGAGCAGAGGGTGGAGCCTGGGGAGAAGAAGGATCATTGCAGAGAGCAGATGTTGGAGACTGGGATGCAGAAGGACTGTTACAGAGATCAGAGTTTGGAGACTGAGGTGCAGAAGAATCGTTACATTGAGCAGAGGTTGGAGACTGAGGTGCAGAAGAACTTTGATAAAGAGCAGAGGTTGGAGAATGGGGTGCAGAAGGATTCTTAAAGAGAGCAGAGGATGGAGACTGGGTTTCATAAGAAGTGTTACAGAGAGCAGAGTTTGGAGATTCTGGTTCAAAAGAACTGTTAAAGAGAGCAGAGTTTTGAGGACTGGGGTTCAGAAGCATTGTTACAGAGTGCAGAGTTTTGATTCGGGTGCAGCAGGATTGTAACAGAGAGTAGAGCTTGAAGACTGGGTTGCAGAAGAACTGTTACAGAGAGCAGAGGTTGGAGAGTGCAGTGCAGAAGGCCTTTTACAGAGAGCATTGGTTGGAGACTGAGGTGCAGAAGATCATTACAGAGAGCAGAGGTTGGATACTGAGTTGCAGAAGAACTGTTATAGAGAGCAGAGGTTGGAGATTGAGTTGCAGAAAAATTTTACAGAGAGATGAGGTTAGAGACTGAGGTGCAGAAAGACTGTTACAGAGCAGAGTTTAAAGACCGGGGTGCAGAAGTATCGTTGCAGAAAGCAGAGGTTGAGACTGAGTTGCAGAAGGATCTTAAAGAGAGCAGAGTTTGGAGACTGGGGTGCAGAAGGACAGTAAAAGAGAGCATAGGTTGGATACTGGGGTGCAAAAGAAATATTGCATAGAGCATAGATTTGTGAATAGGGGTGCACAAGGACTGTTACAGAGAGCAGAGTTTAAAGACTCTGGTGCAGAAGGACTATTACAGAGAGCAGAGTTTGGAGACTGGGTTGCAGAACTACTGATACACAAAGCAGAGTTTGGAGACTGGGGTGCGGAAGGACCCTTACAGAGAGCAGAATTTGGAGACTGAGGTATACAAGGACTGTTACAGAGAGCAGAGTTTGGAGACTGGGGTGCAGAGTTTTTTTACAGAGAGCAGAGATTGGATCCTGGGGTGCAGAAAGACTGTTACAGATAGCAGAGTTTGGAGACTGAGGTGCAGAAGGACTGTTGCAAAGAGCAGAGTTTGGAGACTGAGGTGCAGAATGATCGTTTCAGAGAGAAGAGTTTTGAGACTGGGGTGAAGAAGGCGTGTTTCAGAGAGCAGAGTTGGAGACTGGGGTGCTGAAGGCCTGTTACAGAGAGCCGAGGTTGGAGACTGGGGTGCGAAAGGACTGTTACAGATATCACAGTTTGTAGACTGGTGTTCAGAAGGATATTATAGATGCAGAGTTTGGAGACTGAGGTGCAGAAGGACTGTTACAGAGAGCAGAGTTTGGAGACTTGGTTGCAGAATGATTGTTGCAGAGAGCAGAGTTTTCAGACTTCGATGCAGAAGGACTGTCAGAGAGCAGATGTTCGAGAGTGGGAGCAGAAAGACTCTTTGAGAGAGCAGAACTTGGA
The DNA here is from genome assembly GCF_052094955.1 of Ictidomys tridecemlineatus. NCBI lineage: Eukaryota > Metazoa > Chordata > Mammalia > Rodentia > Sciuridae > Ictidomys > Ictidomys tridecemlineatus. The sequence continues at coordinate 33,532 of NW_027521123.1, read as the reverse complement.
GACTGGGGTGCAGAAGGATTCTTGCTTGGAGCAGAGGTTGGTGACTGGGGTGCAGAAAGCCTGTTACAGATATCACAGTTCGGAGACTGGTGTGCAGAACGATATTAAAGAGAGCAGAGTTTGAGACTGAGGTGCAGAAGGACTGTTACAGAGAGCAGAGGTTGGAGACTGGGTTGCAGAATGATTGTTGCAGAGAGCAGAGTTTTCAGACTTAGGTGCAGAAGGACTGTTGGGAAGAGTAGATGTTCGAGAGTGGGGTGCAGAAGGAGTCTTTCAGAGAGCAGAACTTGGAGACTGGGGTGCAGAAGTTTTCTTGCAGGGTGCAGAGGTTGCAGACTGGGGTGCAGAAGGCCTGTTACAGATACTTCAGTTTGGAGACTGGTGTGTAGAAGGATATTATAGAGAGCAGAGTTTGGAGACTTAGGTGTAGAAGGACTGTTACAGAGAGATGAGTTTGGAGACTGGGGTGCAGAATGATTGTTGCAGAGAGCAGCGTTTCAGACTGAGGTGCAGAAGTACTGTTGCAGAGAGCAGATTTTCGAGACTGGGGTGCAGAAAGAGTGTTTCAGAGAGCAGAAGTTGGAGAATGGTGTGGAGAAGGATTGTTGCAGGGAGCAGAGGTTGTAGACTGGGGTGCAGAAGGACTGTTATAGAGAGCAGAGGTTTTAGACTGGGGTGCAAAAGGCCTGGTATAGAGAGCAGAACTTTGACACTGTGGTGCAGAATGATTGCTAATAGCTGGTGACCCTCCTTATGGACACCTTCTTTTCTGCACAGTCCATCAGGCCCTCTCTCCTCACCCTGCCTCTTTTGGCTTTGTGAGCACCTGTAACTTCCACAGTAACTCTAAGCCATGACTCCCAGGCCTATCTCCTGGGAACCTGTCCCGCTGCCTCCTGGAATCTTCTTTGGGAGACCCAGTAGGTACCCAGACTCCAGGCCCAGCCTCCTTTCCTCCATTCCTCTCCCCAGACACGCTCCTTCTCATTTTTTTTTTTATGTTTTAATGAGTGATCCCACTTCCACTCAGCTACCCCACAGACCAGGTGCCCTCTTGTGTCCTCGTCACCAGGAATTTAAAGTGCTCCACCCAGGGCTCCTCTTCAGAGCTTTTCACCAAGCTCCAAATGTCACATCTTCAGTTACCAGATATTTCCTTTTAATCTTGTTTTGGCACCCGATTACTCTCCCTGACTACATGAAGGTATTCTAACCAAAGGACATGGACTGTAGAGACTACTATGGCTTAGAAATAAGGTATCCCCCCACCAAAAGCTCAGGGTCAGCCATAGTAGCAGTGTTCAGAGGTGAAATGATTAGACTCTGAGATTTGTGACCTAATCTGTGGATCCATCCATTTTGTGGGTTAATTATCTGAAAGGGCCACTGTTAATTATCTGAAAGGCCCACTGAGTGTGGGCAGGTGGAATGTGGCTGGGGACATGCCATGTGGAATCCCATCTTGTCCATTGTGAACTGTCTCTCCTGTCCCCCTTTCCAGCCTTAACCTTCTGGATGCCATTAGCTAGGAACGCTTCCCCCATTGTTCCCTTCCACCTCGGTTTCCCACCTCATCTCAGGCCGGCAGCAATGGGTCAGCTGGCCCCAGACCAAACCTCCAAGCCAGAAGGCCAGAGTGCATCTCTCTCTCCGGGTTGTTCTGGTCAGGCCTGTGGTAACTGTGGCAACCGTGGACTAACCCAGGGAGTAGGTGTTATGAGTGGATAGGACCCACAAACCGTTTCCTAAAACCACAGATTCTGTCATTTTCAGAGCTCAAGCCATTTCCTTCTGGATGGCCTGTTTGCAGCCTGCCCTCACCTAGAATGTGGTCTACTAGTAATTACTGAGATTCTCCAGCCATCCTGGTCCTGCCTATTTGCACACCACAGCTAGCTCCTAGGCAGCAAGACCCATGGACCTCCCTGCTGCCCACTAAGGAGAGAAGAGAGATTTTTCTGAGGACCCTGTTAGAAGTCCACTCTTATTTTTTTTAAAGACCACACTCAGAGGGCATGTTTCAGGCAGTCCTTCACATGCATCATTGAGAAATCAGACTCACAATGATTTTTGTGATTTCTCCCAGGATCCAATAACCACCGCTCTACTCCCTACTTCTCTGAGATCAACATTTTAACTTCCACAAGAAGTGAAAACTGCTATTTCTCTTTATGTGTCTGGCTTATTTCACTAACATAATTTCTCTCATGAGCTAGTTTTAAATAGAAACTGCACAACAAATTCTTTTATGTCAGATTTAAATATTATTCTGAAGAGATAATTCGAAATTGTCACATATGTTTATATAGGAAAATGTTCATTAAAATATTTATCGGACTGGAGATGATCTGAATGTACAGCCAAAGGGGAGAGATTAAGTTTATTTATGAGAGATGTATGTTTATTGATCATCTCAATAGATGCAGAAAAAGCATTCAACAAATATAGCACTCCTACCTGTCAAAACAGTAGAAACATTAGGGACAGAAGGAACTTTGTAACAGAATTGTAAAATCTATCTATGCTAAACCCAAGGCAGCATCATTCTAAGTGGAGAAAGGTTGAAAGCATTCACTCTAAAAACTGGAAGAAGACCAGGTGCCCCCTCTTTCACCACTTCTATTCAACTTCATCCTTGAAATTGCCAGAGCCATTGGACAAAAGAAAAAAATTAAAGGTATACAAATAGGTCAAGAAAGAATTAAAATCTCACTCTTTGATGAAAGGATCATGTCATCTTCTTAAATTTCTATTAGAGCATAATAGTTATACATAGAAGTTGGGTTGATTTGGAAAAGATCCTACGTGCATGGAATCTGATTTACTCCATTCAGTCCCACACCATATCCCTCCCTTTTCCGCCCCCATTCTCCTTTCTCTACTGATCTTTCTTTGGGTCATTTATCTGTTAATTTCTGTCTGGTGCTTTCTACATATACATACAGGTGCAGTCCCCTGTTTTAGACTTCCATGTGCACATAACATGATCTGCGTAAAGACTATTCACATTTCCTCCCTTCCCAAACCTCTCTGCCCTCTCATTCTTTTTCTACTTTACTGATCTTCTCTGTACACTTAAGATAGCCAGTCCAACCCCACTTCATCAACTTCTTTCCTCTATTTTGCTCTGGCCCTGATAATTTCAGCTTTGTACAGGAATAGTTAACTTCTGCCTTTCTGAACACAGAGATCAAGATTGATGTAAAATGAAAAAAACTCTACATTTGGAAAACACTGAAGGCAACACCGACTGCTTCTGCACATGATGACTCTGCTTTGTAAATTTTTTCTCTAAACATTTAAAATGAAAATGAACTTCTCCAAAAATTCTATGTTTACATAAAAGGACAACAGGAGACAGAGTTCACTGAGACAGTGAGAAATGACTTCACACCATGATGAGGTCGAATGGCTTTCTGTTGGCTTCTAGCAATTCTCTGGTTATTCCCACCCACCATCACCCCTGCAAATGTGTGCGGCTCCATGGGTCTGATTTCATGAGACCAGTTCCACAGGTTATCAGTCTCCAGGCTGCTTTTCATTCGATATTATTTGCCATGTTGCTGCAGATTAACAAGCCTGTTTGGGGTGCTCTCAGTCCATTTTCATCATGGTCTCTTTTTCTCTGTTTTGTAGCTATGACAACATGGAAATGAGCAATCAATCATTTGTCACTGAATTCATCTTCTTGGGATTTTCCAACCACTCCAACCTACAGGGCTGGTTCTTCCTGCTCTTTCTGGTCATTTACCTGACCACTCTCCTGGGGAACATGCTCATAATAGTGGCCACCAGGGTCAGTCTGCTCTCCACACTCCAATGTACTTCTTGAGCTTCTTGGACGTCTGCTACACATCCACCACCCTCCCAGTACTGCTGGTGAACTTCTTTTGGGAGAAGAAGGCCATTTCTTATGAGGGCTGCCTTTCCCAGATCTTCTTTTTGGTGACAAGTACTGGCACAGAAGGCGTTTTACTGGCTGTGTGGCCAGTATGACTGCTGTGTGGCCACCTCCGTCCTCCTCAGTACCCAGTCATCATGAGTGTGAAGGTCTGTGTTAGCCTGGTGACTGGGTCCTGGCTGTGTGGGCTGGTGAATTTGGTCACACACACGGTGATGGCCATCACACTCACTCTGTGTGGGCCCCACCAGATCAGCCACTTTCTCTGTGACACTCCATTGCTCCTGAAGCTCTCCTGCACAGACACCTTTGTCAACGAGTCTGCGCTCCACGTTTTCAGTGCCACCATGGGCCTGAGCCCCTGCCTCTTCACTGCAGGCTCCTACGCACTCATCATGGCGGCCATCCTGGGGATTCCCTCTGCCCAGGGCAGAAGGAAGGCCTTCTCCACCTGTGCGTACCCCCTCACTGTCATCGTGGTCTTCTATGGAAAAGCCAACCTCCACTATTACAGGCCCAGAGAAGGCTGGACAGGGATACCCTGGTCTCTGTGCTCTCCTGTGTTGTGACCCCCATGTTGAAGCCCATCATTCACAGCCTGAGAAGCAACGAGGTCCAGAGTGCCCTGAGGAAGCTTGCTGTTAGACAGACTGTATTGTGAGATTAGAACAAGATGATAGTTTTATTCTAGGAAATGTCTTAGTTGTAGAAATATGTGAACTCTTCAGCAGCAATTACAAGAGTGCTCTCTCCATACACAGTGTCTCATGACCACTGTAGTGCCCCTCCAACCAGGGGAAGCACACTGTGCTAAGTATGTGACACATTGTGACCTCACCTGGGTTCTCTAATCCACAGGTATTTCAGAATATTTTTATTACTTTTCTCTCCAAAAAAAGCCTATACCCAAAGCAGTCAATCTCCTTTTCCCCAATATTGCAGCTCTAGCCAACACTAGTGAATGTGAAGTGCTATGTGCAATGTGACTTTGACTTGCATTTTCCTAATGGATCTTGATTCTAAGTTATAAATAAACACCATTTCTGTGTTTCTCCTTCAAATGTGGAAAGACCAATGTATACACTCGAGTTTCTGTAGACATTTTTAATGAAGTAATACCATATACGCCTTTTGGATCTGACTCCTTTCACTTAGGATGTTTGCAATTTTCAGTTATATTGTAGCTTGTATAAGTATTTTAGTTTATTCCTCCTTATTGTGACTGATTTCCATCTTGTGAAAATGCCACATTTCTTTGTTCATTTCCCAGTGGATAGTAATTTTTACTTTGTGTCTGTGTGGGTGTCGTACTGCAGATTGAACCTGGAGCCTCCTGCACACTAAACAATGTTCTACCACTAAGCCAAAGCCCAACCCTTATAAAAATTTTGTTTTGAGAAAGGGTCTTGTAAATTTGCCCAGGTTGTCCCTGAATTTGTGATCCTCCTGCCTCAGCTTCTTCACTTTTTGACTAATATGAATAAGATTCGTATATATAATATGAACATTATATATAGTATGAACATTATATGAACATTAGTGTACAAATCATTGGTGGACAACTTTTTTATTTATCTTGAGTTTGTAAGTAGGAGTGGAAGAGGTGGATCGTTAACTCCATATTTAACTTTCTGAAGAAGTTACAGATCTTTTTCAGACCAGTGGTTCCAGCTTACCTTATTATTAAGAGTGGTGAATGAAGCTTCTGATTTCCTCACTCCCTTAACAACACATCATTTTCATTACTTTTATTGTGAAGACCCTGGAATGTGTGAAGTGCTTCTTCAAATGTGCTTTAGCTTTGCCTTTCCCTGATGGCTAATCATTCTATGATCTTTGAGGAGTACTGTTAATGTGTCTCTCCTAAGCATGAGTAAAACCCCATTGTATTATGGGAAATTTTAAGTTTTAGAGACTTACCTCTTTATCTAATACTTTTATTTTTATTTTTGATCAGTAAAATACTACAAGACTTTCAAGCTTGCTGTCTTTTCTCCATCTGTGCCCTAAAGAGCTGTTTGATGACTCTTTTTTCCCCTACTTTTAAACTCTATTGCAAACAATTTTTTCACCAGGTCATGAGCAGGATCATAAAATTAAGGGGCACGAAGTCATACAGGGTTTGGTAAGGGATCAGCCCTTAGCAGGAGTGAATCAGCTGAAGATAGTGGGGATGCTTTTAATATTGTGGCTTCTGATATCTGTCCATCTGGCAAAGTATGTAACATGAAGGAAAAACTTCATATGCCGTTCGAAATCCATCCCAATATGTGTACAACCACCCTGAGCCCTTCTCTCCCTAACGGGAAGAGAAGGCAGTCTTGAGGTTTCAGCCACCCACAACTTCTTAGCAGAAATCTCACTCTGAACTTCGCTCACCCACATCCCAGAAGAGAGAGGATGCTGAACTTCTCGCTGCATGCTGAGAACAGGTGATTGCCAAGAAATTAATGAATCCGACAGCGAATTAACTGCTCTCCATTGTTGCAGTTGAACTCAAGCTGTTGCCATTGAGTTGTGTTTGCACACTGAGGAGTCCCAGAGCAGCTGCAGAGGAAAGGCTGGATGCATATTTTCAACAGGTCAGCCCCAGACCTCTATAAATGTCCATCACAGGAAAATGAATTGTGAGAGATCAGAGGATTTTGACTCCTTAATAGGGCCACAGATATGCGACAGGCAACTTTCAGAATAACAGGTCCGTTTTGTGGTGAATGGAGACCAACAGCCAGTTTTAGCAAGAGCTTTCTTTGCAGCCCAGGTGCTAGTATGGAGAGCAGCAAGGGCCACACAAAACCCAAAAATCTACGCTTCTCTGTGAGAGTTACTGGTAAGTAGTTTATTTACCAGTAAATTTTCAAAAAAACTATCCCAGAATCAGGATATACCTACACCTTAAAAACATATTACAGAATATTGTACATATTTTCATTATCATTTTGATGGCATTTATGTAATGACCTATCATAGCACCTTTTCTATGTGTGTCTAAGTTTTCACAATACTACTTGTATTGCCAGAGTAGAAATAACTTCAGAGGTTACCACAAAACCTGAGGGATTTAGCATGATGCCTCCAGTACTGGAAGAAAACCCAAAACATAACCAGAAACCCTGGGATGCCTGAATTCCTTAAGTGAGATGATGAGTGTGGAAAATTACTTATGGTAAACAATAGATAATGCTAAGTGTTAATTCTGCTTTTGATGAGCAGGACAAAAAGGAATAATTTTTAGGGAGAAAGTATAGGGACACATTCCCATTATGATACAATATAGCATAACAATAGACCTACCAAAATATCTGTTTAAATAAAAATCATTATTGTAGAAGAAGTTATGTTTAGAAACGTATTCATTCACTAACTAGGGGATTTCATCTTTATCTTACAACACATGGATGCTTGGGGAGGGGAGTTGCAAGCAATTTATTAACTGTAATAAATCCCTGAAGCTTGTGAGTAATCTACTTCATACACAACCCCACAGAGGCTTTATTTTTCTCAGCAAGATATCTGCACCAGAACCAGTGAACATAAATGTCCTCTCGCCTCTGTCAAGTCTCTATTAGATCCTTTAGGTCCCACACAGTACCGTCTTTAAAGAATCTTTTAAAAACTCTGCTCCATGGATGTACTTGACAGACCTTCTTCATTTTTCAAACCTTTACTGAGTGCACATTTACACAAGGTGTTTCCCTAGTGTTCAGAACACAATTGAGAGGCCCAACTAGGACCTGGAGGAGCGCATATTCAAGATGGAATGAGGAGCTTTGACAAGTATTAAGTGCTCCATTCCCAGAGCTGCCCAAGCAAACACTAAGGGAAAATAATGATAATTTGTAGATTACATAGAATTGTTACCAAGTTTCCTGCACATATTGAGTTCATCTTTCCATTAGATTGTAAGTTGGTTGAAGGACAGTGTCTGAGACCAGCTCCAACAGGGGGTCTCAGGAGACGAACGGATGGTGAGGAGTCGGCGGAAGAGGTGGTGGAGAAACAACACAGACACCAAAGTGAATTTGTTGATCCCGATATTTACTTGTGAAGTTGATCATATGTACTTTTCATTTTTGCAGGCTTACAGTACTTTGTGGTTACAAAACAGGAATCATTATTCAAACAAAACAAAATATTACGTAGCTACAATTAAAATAGAAGAATGTATCTTGGCTTATGCATAAGCAAGCATTTGTACTTTCAGTTCGAGTTTTGCTTTGAGCTGTTTCTGCTTACTTAACTTTTAATAATAGTTACAAATGTCCCAAAGAATTGGCCTATACCTTGACTATTCTTTCTTGACTTACTGACTGGAACCAGTGCCATGGTTACGGCAAGTAGTTGGTTTGTTATTAGTTGTAATCAAACAAAAGTAAGAGGACAAACCATTGTGCACAGGAACAAGAACAAGTTGCCCAGTACTAAGGACTAATCTATCTTCTTAACATTAATTTTCCTTCTCTAGATTTTAATTTAATTTCTCAAAAACTTCCTTGACAGGAATACAGGGAGTTTTTCTTTAGACATTAACAATTTACACTCCAGAGCTGAATCATTGCATTTAGAGCAAATAGATCTATGCTTTAGAAGTAGTTGCATTAATTGGGAAAGTCAGCAGGACAGGGATCAGATCTTATCCTCTTTGGGTTTCTTAGTAGATCTGGCTTAGGACTAAATTAGACCATGTATAGGAACAAAATTGGATTTAATTGAAACTAACCACTACCAAGAAAATAAATTTTAAAATCCTAAATGGAAAAGAGATTTTTTTATTTTGAAGAATTTTATAACTAGAAGGCTCTGACATATCGTAAAAGGTAATAATTTGTCTTTCTTTTCCCCTTTTTGCTAGAAGAAGCACAGGTGAAATAAAAAGAAATGAAAGAGCTGGCACAGTGGTGTACGCCTGTAATCCAGCAGCTCAGGAAGCTGAGGCAAGAGGATAGTGAGTTCAAAGACAGCCTCAGCAAAAACAAGGCACCAAGAAACTCAGTGAGACCCTGTATCTAAATAAAATATAAAATAGGGCTGGGGATGTGGCTCAGTGGTAAAGCCCCTGAGTTCAATCTCCGGTAACTGCCTCCCTACACCCTGGCCCCAAAAAAACTGAACTGAAAGAGATGTTAAATGCTGAATTGAGTGCTGAATCTCCAAGACAGGAGGGAGGCTTTTTACTGGTGAATTTGTTAAGATTTTAAACCTACCAGTTAAGGGTAAGGGCATCCCTGCATGTTAGGTAAAAGAGCCCAGCCTCCCCCAAAGTGTGTCCTTGGACCAGCATCACTGGGAACACTTGGAACACACTGACTGAGGCCAACTGTTCTGCACAATGACCTCTGATCTTTCCCTCGGCTCCAAGCACCCACACCACATGGAAGGATATGAGGACAACTCTGGGCAAGGCCAGATAGCTCATAGATTTCACAGTAATAAATTCACATTGCCACAAGCACCTGAAATCATTCAGATATTTTTTCTGAATAAATTGACCTTGTACTGTGTGTGTGTGTGACTGTGTGTGTGTGTGTGTGTGTGTGTGTGTGTGTGTGTTTTAAGCAATTTAATGGGCAACATTAAAATTGGTTTTAAAAATTTTAATCATTGCTTATGCTATTGAGATCAAATAGGAATCATTGTTTCCCTGATGTGCATACGGGTTTTCATTATCACACCATTCTTCCTCGTTTTGGTCATGCCCATTTTTTTTTTTCATTTGAGGAAATGAATCCCTAAGGTTAGTCAGCAAAGCATTTCATTTATTGCCAAAGCAAAAAAAAAAAAAAAGTTCTTCTTTAAAGACTCTAGACTTATTTATTTTATTTTGTTTATATTTAGATTTTAAAATTAGTTGTGCTTAACTGAAGCACCGACTTTCTATTTAAATTTAATTACTTTAAGCTTCTTAAGGCCCTGAGATTTGGAATTTTAATGAAAGCTATGTTGGCCTATTAATCATGTGCAATGAATTATTAGAACCAAAGACAAGAATGTCTGGGCATTGAAGATAATAAGACAGTTTACTAATATATGGTATTATCATCAGGTAACAAAGTATAACTACAAATAATAGTTATTACATGATAAATTTTCTGAGTCAATTTCTTTTTTTTCTCAAATCATACTTGTTAATACATATTAAATGTACAAATTAATGTACATTATGCAAATTAAAGGGATTCATTGATGTTTCCCTACTTGCATTAATATATTGTGCATTAACTTCAATTCTTTTTTCTGTAAAAGTCTTATAGGCATTTAATAAGTGTTAGGTATTTTTATCTAATGTGTTTCTCTATTCGTTACTCAATTTGAAAAATCCTGATTGGATTCGGGTATGTAATAATTCATCTATTCAAAGAAATTCACTGAGTTTTGATAGAATGGATTATCCGAAATTCAATCCAATTTTTACAGAAAACATGCCACTTTTAAACTACATTAAACAAGGTTTTTAAAGTCAGGCATTTATGTGTATTGAAGCAATCTAAGAAGACTCACACTCAAATTGTTTTTCTATGAAAAATGCCCTAGATGATTATGATGATTATGGTTATTATTATTGCAGAGCAGAGGGTTTACTATTAAGTTGATCTAATTGCTATGCTGTATTATATAAATTCTAAGGAGCAAGTACATATTGTGTCACAAAGTGTCATTCATGAGTTATGATTGTTAATAATGATTTCTAATGGTGACCATGATGATGATTCAATCTAATGCCCTACATTAATAAAGAGCATAGAGGATAAGGAAAATTGTTTGGGTATCATCCTTCACCCTACCCCACACCCGTGACCTACAAGAAATTAGCCAGTAAAACCGAGGAAAAACTTATATGTAGATAAAATTATATAAACATACATTGGGAGATTTTTTTAATTCCCCATGAAATTGTCCCTCCTGAACTGACCTTTATATTTAAGACCTTTACAATAGCAGTATGCACAACTTCAGTGATTGTATTTTTAAATCCCTGAACATTTACGCTTAGTTTTCCCTTTTACACATCCACAGACCATGTACCAATTTCCCATAGTAAAATCTGCTGGAACTGCCTTTTATGTGGAATTTTATATTATTTTTTTGAAAACATCTAGATATCTACCTATAAAAGAGATTGTCATATTGATCTTTTTGATACGGGGAGTTAAAAGAAATTACATGTCACTGATTTCTAAATGACTTGAAGTTCATCCAGGTAGTTGATAGAGAAAACAGAAAACGTAAGAAATGTCAAGTACATGTAGCTTCCAGCAGCATTTCAAAGTTGATTTATTGTAAATCAATGCTAATAAGGTAACCTCTTTTTTAGGGAAATTATTTAGATAAAGCAATACCTACAACTGAACTAGATAGTGTGTTGTTTTTAGTCTTTTCTGGATAAACTTTCACTACAATTTTCATGAACATCAAGTATCACAAGAATCCCTACTTTCTCTATTTCCTTCTCTACTTTCTCTATTCTCCTGGGGGATTTCATATTCACCCTTTGCTGTAACAGTGTGAAGGTCTGTGTTGGCCTTGTGACTGGGTCCTGGCTGTGAGGGCTGGTGAATTTGGTCACACACGGTGCTGGTCATCACACTCACTCTGTGTGGGCCCCACTAGTTCAGCCACTTTCTCTGTTACACTCCATTGCTCCTGAAGCTCTCCTGCTCAGACACCTCGGTCAACAAGTCTGCATTCAACGTGGTCAGTGCCACCATGGGCCTGAGCCCCTGCCTCTTTACTGCAGGCTCCTACGCACTCATCATGGCGGCCATCCTGGGGATTTCCTCTGCCCAGGGCAGGAGGAAGGCCTTCTCCACCTGTGCGTCTTCCCTCACTGTCGTGGTGGTCTTCTATGGAACAGCCAACTTCCACTATGACAGGCCCAGAGAAGGCTGGACATGAACACCCTGGTCTCTGTGCTCTTCTGTGTGGTGAGCCCCCTGTTGAGCCCCATCATTCACAGCCTGAGGAGCAATGAGGTCCAGAGTGCCCTGAGGAAGCTGGCTGGAGGGTGTGCATCCCTTTGCATGATCAAAGTATAGACCAATCTTCAAACTGGAGTATACAATCATCTTGTAAAAGATGCCTCCCAGAGACTTGTAGGCACCTGGTTAGAGAGTCTGTATCTGGAGATTAAACTCCAACTCCCGCTTTTAAAATCTCTGAGACTCCTTTCTTTTCTCTCTTTTTAAAAACACCCTTTTCCAACTTTCAGGTTCAAGTATGTCGGACACCTTGTGTGGGTGTTCAGCACCATCTCTGTCCTTCTGTGTTCTCCCCACACCAGAGGGACAGAAAGTACGAGAACCTCGTTTCCCACACTCCTCAGACTGCAGGCCTCCATTTTCAGAGGTTCTGTCAAGATCAGCCATACACTAGGCAGAGAGGAAGGAAAAAAAGGAAGAAAGCGGGTTGTTTAGGATCCCATGGCAGCAGCAGCAAACCAGCCCTGTAGAGGCAGGAACTAATCTCCTTGGTGCCAGGAGCTGTGTGTGCAGGCTTTTAGACAGCTGTTCCTGAATGTGGGTCACAGTAGCGTGAAATGAGCGTCTCTTTCCAGGGAACCTAGGGTTTCCATATATGGGGTGGTGTCACCTGCCCTATTTTCCTTTTTTCTTCCAGATCTCACAACCATTTCATAACGTTTTTTTTTTGTCAACTTCCTCTACCCTAAGACATCAAGAGTCGTTCTTCATCTCTACCTGACCATGGTAGCACTGACCACAATAGTGGTTTACATCAGAGATGGTTCTAGATAACAGATCTGAGGAGGTAGGTTGGATGTCTGACCTGAGGGAATTGAATATGTTGATGATGTCACAGCCCATGGGAAAGGAGACCTGATAATTCCTGGTGAGCAATGACTCAACAGAGACTTTTAGTTATCGTGGCCTGAAATCAAATGTCTATGCAAAACTGAGCTTTGGAATAACACCATCAACCTTCAGGGTGGGAATGAACATTACAACATGACTACAGACTGCTGTTACTGACTGGAGTGGTAGACTTACAGAAAGAAAATGATAGGTTCAAGCATTATATTCCTTCTTCAAGTCAGGTTCAGATCATCAGAAATATTTTCTCTCTGGAAACTGATATAGGTTAATATCAGAATAAAACATCCAATTCTCCAAATTGCAGAAGTACAAAGAAAATTATAAATCCACAATTTCTCCAGGTCTCTCTTATGTCAATTAGGACATTAATGGGACAATGATTGAGACCCTGTTAATTAGAATGGCAAAATACCAGTGGAATTAGACAAATCTCAGAGCCTTGAACCCTGAAATCTCTCTTAACCCTCTTTGCTGTCAGAAGCAGCCCCTCCTCCCCCGAGGAGACTAGCTTTCCCTAAATTGAAGACCCTATGGTGACTCTACCTGGGAAGTTGTCTTTTTTTTTTTTAAGAGAGAGTGAGAGAGGAAAGGAGAGGAGAGGAGAGGGGAGAGAAAGAGAGAGAGAGAGAGAGAGAGAGAGAGAGAGAGAGAGAGAGAGAATTTTTAATATTCATTTTCTAGTTTTCGGCAGACACAACATCTTTGTTGGTATGTGGTGTGGTGCTGAGGATCAAACCCGGGCCGAACGCATGCCAGGCAAGCGCACTACTGCTTGAGCCACATACCCAGCCCAATTGTCTTTAAGATGCTCATTCATCATCTCACATTGTCACCAGACTCTGAATTGGGGTCTGATCATAGAACGCCTCACGTAAGAGTATAAAATATAGCCCAGGAGAGTATAAGGGTCACACCCAAATAAAAGGTAAATATTTTTCTGTATTTTGTTAATAGGAGCCTTAAAAATATATAAAAGAATTTGTTTGAGTCTTCTAGACCAAAAAAGTCAGGACATATTGCTGGATCATCTTGAATGCAGTCACAGGGACGTAATCACCAGAAATGTTAGGGCCAACGATTTTCCTGAGCCATGGGGAGTGGCTATTAGACTCTCTTTGGTTGATGGACTGAAATCGGGACTCAGTGTTTGCTTAAGTTCAATGACCAATATGATCCTGGAATAATGGAGAGGATGGTGATCAGAAATAAATAAGGTGTTGGATGGCGTGTTATGTGTCCCCTTCCCTGGCCTCACAGCTGGATCTGGAGAAGGGCCTGGAGCACCACCCTTCACCAAGGCCTTGTGGACATGCGTTCAGAAGGAAGCACCAGATCCTTGTGAAACCCGCAGCCGCTGTTCTCGGCAGCCTGGGAAGACATTAACAGATGACATCGTTGAAACGGGCTCCCTGATTTCAGTGAGAATTGGGGACCCTGAAGTAGAAGAGGCCATGTGGTGGAGCAGTGATCAGAACATTTGAATCTGTAGAGATTTTTGACAGAGGTAAATGATCGTGGTATTTATAGATGGGAAAAAATGAGCATCCTCCTAGAATAGTGCCTGTTCCATGTAATGTGAAACTCTTCTTTTCACAATTCATTGGTGCATTGTAGTGGTTCATAATGGTGGGATTTGCTGACACATATTTGAACATTCACACAAAATAACCGTGAACTTTGGCCAATATCATTCCAATATTTCCCTTTTCCTCACCTGCTCCCCTGATGCCTTGACTCTACTGATCTTCCTTCAACATTCATGATGAGACTCCCTTCCCAACTTTCTTTCCTTTTCCCCCTCTAGCTTTAACAGAGGAAAAACATATGGCCCTTAAGTTTCTGAGTAGCTTATTTCCCTTAATGTTCTGAAGATCCATCCATATTCCAGCATGACATAATTTCGTTCTTCTTTATGGCTGAATGAAATTCCAGTGTGCATATACCAGATGTTCTTTATTCATTCGTCCACTGATGTCACCTCGGCTGGTTCATGGGCATGTATGTGTCATTATAGTATGATGACTTCCTATTAGCTAACTTTTGGTATTATCTCCTGAGCTTTGGCATCCTATTGAGAAAGTCATTGCCTCTGCCTGTAGGTTGGAGTATTGACTTTGTTTTTTCCTAGAAACTGCATAATTTCTGGTCTAGTACCTGAGTCTTTAATGCATTTTGATTTGATTTTTTGCAGGGTGAGCGATAGTTCAGGTCTCATTCTTCTGCATTTGGACAGGGGTGTAGAAGGACTGTTTCAGAGAGTAGATGTTAATGACTGGGGAGCAGAGAAACTGTTACAGAAAGCAGAAGTTGGAGACTGAGGTGCAGAAGGACTGTTACAGAAAGCAGAGTTTGGAGACTGGGTTGCACAACGATCATTGCAGAGAGCAGAGTTTTCAGACTGAGGTGCATAAGGACTGTTGCAGAGAGCAGATGTTGGAGACTGGGGTTCAGAATGACTGTTGCAGAGAGCAGAAGTTGGAGACTGGGGTGAAGAAGGACTGTAACAGAGAGCAGAGGTTGGAGACTAGTGTGCAGAAGGACTGTTACGCAGAGAAGAGTTTGGAGACTTGGTTGCAGAAGGATCTTACAGAAAGCAGAGTTTGGAGACTGAGGTGCAGAAGGACTGTAACAGAGAGCAGAGTTTGGAGACTGTGGTGCAGAAGAACTGATACAGAACGCAGAGGTTGGAGCCTAGGTTGCAGCAGGACCATTACAGAGTGCAAAACGTGGAGACTGCGGTAAAGTATGACTTTTACAGAGAGCAGAGATTGGAAATTGGGGATCAAAAAGACTGTTTCAGAGAACAGAGGTTGGAGATGGGGTTTCAGCAGGACCGTTGAAGAAAGCAGAGGTTGGTGACTTTGTTAGAGAAGGAATTTTACAGAGAGCAGAGTTTGGAAACTGGGGTGCAGAAGGAACTTACAGAGAACAGAGGTTGGAGACTGGGGTGTAGAAAGAGTGTTAAGGAGAGGAGACGTTGGAGACTGGGGTGCAGAAGGATCGTTGCAGAGAGCAGAGTATGGAGACTGGGGTGAAGAAGGACGGTTGCAGAGAGCAGAGGTTGGAGACTGAGGTGCAAAAAAAAAACTGTTACAGAGAGCAGAGTTTGAAGAGTGAGGTGCAGAAGGATCGTTGAAGACAGCAGAATTTGGAGACGGAGTTGCAGAAGAATCGTTGAGAGAGCAGAGGTGGAGAATGGACTGCAGAAGTATCATTACAGAGAGCAGAGGTAGGAGACTGGAGTGCAGAAAGATTGTTACAGAGAGAACAGTTTAAAGACTGGGGTGCAGAAGAAATGTTGCAGAAAGCAGAGGTTGGAGACTGGGGTGCAGAAGGACTGTTGCAGAGAGCATAGTTTGGAGACTGAGATGAAGAATTACTGTTACACAGAGAAGACGTTGGAGATTGGGATGAAGAATTATGATACAGAAAGCTGAGGTGGGAGCCTGGGGTGCAGAAAGACCGTTAAAGAGGGCAGAGGTTGGAGACTGGTGTGCAGAAGGACTGTTTCAGAGAGCAGAGTTTGGAGAGTGGGGTGCAGAATGCCTGATACAGGGAGCAGAATTTGGAGACTGGGTTGAAGAAGGACTGTTATAGAGAGCAGACTTTTGTGCCTGGGTTGAAGAAGGACTTTTATAGAGAGCAGAGTTTTGAGGCTGGGTTGCATAAGGATCTTACAGAGAGCAGAGGTTGGTGACTGAGGTGCAGGACGACTGTTACAGAGAGCAGTGTATGGAGATTGGGGTGCAGAAGGATCGTGCAGAGAGCAGAGGTTTCAGACTGAGGTGCGAAAGGACTGTTACAGAGAGCAGAGGTTGGAGACTGAGGTCCAGAAGGACGGTTACAGAGAGCAGAGTTTGGTGACTGAGGTGCAGAAGGACTGTTACAGAAAGCAGAGGTTGGAAATTGGGGTGTAGCGGGACCGTTACAGAGAGCAGAGGTTGTAGACTGCGGTATACAAAGACTGTTACAGAGAGCAGAGGTTGGAGAATATGGTGCAGAAAGACTGTTACAGAGAGCAGAGGTTGGAGACTGGGGTGCAGAAGGAATGTTACACAGAGCAGAGGTTGAAAACTGGGGTGCAAAAGGACTGTTGCAGAGAGCAGAGATTAGAGACTTGGGTGCAGAAAGATTTTTACAGAGCAGAGGTTTGACACTGGGGTCTAAAAAGACTGTAGCAGAAAGGAGGGGTTGGAGACTAAGGTGCAGAGGGACAGTTACACAGAACACAGGTTGAAAATTGGTGTGCAGAAAGACTGTTATATAAAGCATAAGTTGGAGACTCGGTTGTATAAGTACCCTTACAGTAAGCAGAGGTTGGAGACTGAGGTTCAGAAGGACCATTGCAGAGAGCAGAGGTGGAGACAGAGGTGCAGAAAGATTGTTACAGAGAGCCAAGATTGCAGACTTGAGTGCAGAAGGACTGTTGCAGATAGCAGAGTTTGGAGAATAGGATAAAGAAGGACTGTTGCAGGGTGCAGGTGTTGAAGACTTGGGTGCAGAAAGACTGTTCCAGAGAGCCGAATTTGGAGACTGAGTTTCAGAAGGACTGTTACAGACAGCAGAGGTTGAAAATGGTTTATAGAAGAACGGTTTCAGTGTGCAGATTTTGGAGACTGGGGTTCAGAAGAACTGTTGCAGAGAGAAAAGTTTGGAGACTGTGGTACAGAAGGACTGTTGCAGAGAGGTTAGAGAATGGGGTGCAGAAGAACTGTTACATAGAGCAGATGTTAGTGAATGGGGTGCAGAAGTAAGGTTGCAGAGTTCAGAGTTTGAAGACAGAGGTACAGAAGGACTGTTACAGAGAGTAGAGGTTGAAAACCGTGGTTCAGAAAAACTTATACAGAAAGCAGAGGTTTGAGACTGGGGTGCAGAAGGACTGTTTCAGAGAGCAGAGGTTGGAGACTGGGGAGTAGAAGGACTGATGTAGAGAACAGATGTTGGAGACTGGGTTGCAGCAGGACCGATGAAGAAAGCAGAGGTTGTATAATGGGTTGGAGAAGTAATGATACAGAGAGCAGAGTTTGGAAACTGGGGTGCAGAACGACCTTACAGAGAACAGAGGTTGGAGACTGCAGTGCAGAAAAAGTGTTAAAGAGAGGAGATGTTGGAGACTGGGGTGCAGAAGGATGGTTGCAGATAGCAGAGGTTGGAGACAGGGGTGAAGAAGGACGGTTGCAGAGAGCAGAAGTTGGATTCTGAGGTGCAGAAAAACAGTTAAAGAGAGCAGAGGTTGGAGACTGGGGTGCAGAAAGATCGTTGAAGAGAGCAGAGATTAGAGACTGTGTTGCAGAAGAATCGGTGAAGAGAGCAGAGGTGGAGATTGGGCTGCAGAAGGATCGCTAAAGAGATAAGAGGTGGGAGACTGCGGTGCAGAAGAACTGTTATAGAGAGCACAGGTTGGAGACTGGGGTGCAGAAGGAATGTTGCAGAAAGCAGAGGTTGGAGACTGGGGTGTAGAATAACTGTTGCAGAGAGCAGAGGTTGGAGACTGAGATGCAAAAGGACTGTTACACAGAGCAGACATTGGAGACTGGGGTGAAGAATTATGATACAGAAATCAGAGGTGTGAGACTGGGGTGCAGAAGGACCGTTTCAGAGAGCAGAGGTTGCAGACTGGCTTGCAGAAGGACTGTTTCAGAGAGTAGAGTTTGGAGACTGAGGTGCATAAGGCCTGCTACAGAGAGCAGAGGTTGGAGACTGGGTTGCAGAAGGACTGTTATAGAGAGTAGAGTTTGAGGCTGGGTTGCAGAAGATTCTTACAGAGAGCAATGGTTTGTGACTGTGGTGCAGGACGAATGTTACAGAGAGAAGTGATTGGAGACTGGGGTGCAGAAGAATAGTGCAGAGAGCAGAGGTATCAGACTCACGTGCAGAAGGACTGTAACAGAGAGCAGAGTTTGGAGACTGAAGTGCAGCAGGAATGTTACAGAGAGCAGAGTTTGGTGACTGAGGTGCAGAAAGACTGTTACAGAAAGCAGATTTTGGAAATTGGGGTACAGAGGGTCCGTTACAGAGAGCAGAGGTTGGAGACTGCGGTATAGGAAGACTGTAACAGAGAGCAGAGATTGGAGTATATAGTGCAGAAGGACTGTTACGGAGAGCAGATGTTGGAGACTGGGGTGCAGAAGGATTGTTAAAGAGAGCAGAGATTTGAGACTGGGGTGCAGAAGGACTGTTACACAGAGAAGAGGTTTAAGACTGGGGTGTAGAAGGACTGTTGCAGAGACTAGAGGTTGGAGACTTGGGTAAAAAAGGACTGTAGCAGAGAGCAGAATTTGGAGAATGAGGTGCAGAAAAATTGTTTAGAAGAGACGTTGGAGACTAGGGTGCAGAAGGATCGTTGCACAGAGCACAGGTTGGAGACTGAGGTGCAAAAAAGACTGATACAGAGAGAAGAGGTTGGATACTGGCGTGCAGAAGGCCTGTTAATGAGAACAGAGTGTGGAGAAGGGTTCCAGAAAGACTGTTACAGATAACAGAGTTTGGAGACTGGGTTTAAGAAGGATCTAACAGAGACCAGATATTGGGGATCCAGGTTCAGAAGGACTGTTACAGAGAGTAGTGGTTGGAGACTGAGATGCAAAAGGATCATAGCAGAGAACAGTGTTTTAAGACTGAGGTGCAGAAGGACTGTTGCAGAGACCACAGGTTGAAGAGTGGGTGCAGAAGGACTGTTACAGAGAGCAGAGTTTGGAGACTGGGTTGCAGAAGTACTGTTACAGCGTGCAATATTTAGAGACTGGTGTGCAGAAGGATCTTGCAGAGAGCAGAGGTTGGAGACTGGGGGATGAAGGATCCTTGCAGAGAGTAGAGGTTGGAGACTGGGGTGCAGAAGTCCTCTTACAGAGAGCAGAGTTTGGATACTGGTGTGCACAAGGCCTGTTACAGAGAGACGAGGTTGGAGACTGGAGTGAAGAAGGACTGTTACAGAGAGCAGAGTTTGCAGACTGGGTTTCAGAAGGGTCTTACAGAGAGATGAGGTTGGAGACTGATTTACAGAAGGACTGTTGCAGAGAGCAGACGTTAGAGACTGGTGTGCAGAAGGATCGTTGGGGCAAGCAGAGTATAGAGACTGGGGTGTAGATGAACTGTTGAAGAGAGCAGAGGTTAATGTCTGGGAGTAGAAGGACTGTTTCAGAGAGCAGATGTTGGAGACTTGTGTGCAGATGGACTGTTTCATAGAGCAGAGATTGGAGACTGAGGTACAGAAGAACTTTTGCAGAGAGAAGATGTTGGAGACTGGGGTTTACAAGAACTGTTGCAGAGAGCAGAGTTTGAAGACTGGTGTGCAGAAGGATCTTTGCAGAGAGCACAGGTATGAGACTGGGGTGCAGAAGGATCATTGCAGAAGCACAGGTTGGAGACTGGTGTGCAGAAGGAATGTTGTAGAGAGCAGTATTTGGAGACTTGGGTGCAGAAGGTCTGTTACAGAGAGCAGAGTTTGGAGACTGGAATAATGAAGGACTTTTACAGAAAGCAGAGTTTGGAGACTGGGTTGCAGAAGGATCTTAAAGAGAGCAGAGGTTGGAGACTGAAGTGCAGAAGAACTGTTACAGAGGGTGGAGGTGGGAGACTGAGGTGCAGAAGGACAGTTGCATGAGCAGAGGTTGGAGACTGAGGTGCAGAAGGACTGTTGCATATAGCAAAAATTTTAGACTGGGATGTAGAAGGACTGTTGCAGAGAGTAGACGTTGGAGATTGGGGTCCAGAAGGACTGTAGCAGAGAGCAGACTGAAGACTAAGGTGCAGAAGTACAGTTACACAAAGCAGAGGTTGGAGATTAGGATGCAGAAGGACTTACACAGAAAGCAGAGGTTTGAGACTCTGGTGCAGAAGTACCCTTAGAGAGAGCAGAGGTTGGAGAATGCAGTACAGAAAAACTGTTACAGAGAGCAGAGATTGGAGACTGGAGTGGAGAATGACTGTTGAAGAGAGCAGATGTTAGAGACTGGGGTGCAAAAGGACTGCTGCAGAGAGCAGAAGATAGAGAGTGGGGTTTAGAATAACTGTTGCGAAGACCAGAGGTTGCAGACTGAGTTGCAGAAGAACTGATGTAGGAAACAGATGTTTGAGCCTGGGGTGCAGAAGGATCGTTTAGGCGAGCAGAGTATAAAGACTAGGGTGTAGAAGGACTTTTTCAGAGTGCAGATGTTGGAGACATGAGTGCAGAAGGACTGTTGCCATAGAGCAGTGTTGGAGACTGAGGTACAGAAGGACTGTTACAGAGAGCAGAAGTTGGAGACTGGGGTGCAGATGGATTATTGCAGAGACCAGAGTTTTCAGACTGAGGTACAGAACAACTGTTGCAGGAAGCTGATGTTGGAGACTTGGGTTCAAAAGGACTGTTACAGCTTGCAGAGGTTTTAGACTGGGGTGCAGAAGGATCGTTGCAGAGAGCAGAGGTTGGAGACTGAGGTGCAGAAGGATCGTTGCAGAGAGAAGATGTTGGAGACTGCGGTGCAGAAAAATCGTTACAGAGAGCAGTGTGGAGCCTAGGGTTCAGAAGACTTTTACAAAGAGCACAGTTAAAGACTTGGGTGCAGAAGGAATGTTGCGGAGAGCAGAGGTTGGAGATTTGTTTGAAGAAGGACTGTAGCAGAAAGCAGAGGTTGGAGACTGAGGTGCAGAAGGACTGCTGCAGAGAGCAGAGGTTAAAGACTGGGTTGCAGAAGGACTGTTACAAAGAGGAGACGTTGGAGACTGGGTTTCAGAAGGATCTTACAGAGAAAGAGATTGGAGACTGAGGTGCAGAAGGACAGTTACAGAGAGCAGAGGTTCGAGACTGAGGTGCAGAAGGATCGTTGCAGAGACCAGAGTTTGAGACTGGGGTGCAGATGGACTTTTACAGAGAACAATAGTTTGATACTGGGGTGCAGAAGGAATGTTGCAGAGAGAAGAGTTTGGAGACTTAGGTTCAGAATGACTGATGCTGAGAGAAGAGGTTGGAGATTGGCGTGCAGAAGAACTGTTGCAGAGAGCAGAGGTTTTAGACTGCAATGTAGAAAGACTGTTGCAGAGAGTAGAGTTTGGAAATTGGGGGTCCAGAAGGAGTGTAGAAGAGAGCAGAAGTTGGAGACTAAGCTGCAGAAGTACAGTTACACAGAGCACAGTTTGGAGACTGGGGTGCAGAAGGACTGACACAGAAAGCAGAGGTTGGAGACTCGGGTGCAGAAGTACCCTTACCGAGAGCAGAGTTTGGAGAATGCAGTACAAATGGACTGTTACAGAGAGCAAAAGTTGGAGACTGTGGTGGAGAATGACTGTTTCAGAGAGCAGATTTTGGAACTGGGGTGCAAAAGAACTGTAGCAGAGAGTAGAGAATGGAGACTGGGGTGAAGTAGGACTGTTGCAGAGAGCAGAGGTTTTACACTGGGATGTAGAAGGACTGTTGCAGAGAGTAGAGGTTGCAGACTAAGGTGCAGAAGGACAGTTACACAGAGCACAGGTTGGAGACTGGGGTTAAGAAGGACTGATACAGAAAGCAGAGGTTGGAGACTCGGGTGCAGAAGTACCCTTACAGAGAGCAGAAGTTTGAAAATGCAGTACACAAGTACTATTACAGAGAGCAGAGTTTGGAGACTGGGTGGAGGAATGACTGTTGCAGAGAGCAGGTGTTGGAGACTGAGTTGCAGAAAGACTGTTACAGATGCAGAGTTTGGAGACTGTGGTGCAAAATGACTGATACAGAAAGCAGAAGTTGGGTACTGGGGTGCATAAGGACCCTAATGGAGAACAGAGGTTGCAGACTGTGGTACAGAAGGACTGCTACAGAGAGCAGAGGTTGGAGACTGGCTACAGAAAAACTGATGTAGAGAACATATGTTGGAGACTGGGGTGCAGAAGGATCGTTGGGGCGAGCAGAGTATGAAGACTGGGGTTTAGAAAAACTGTTGCAGAGATCAGAGGTTGAAGACTGGGGTGTCGAAGGACTGTTTCAGAGATCAGAGGTTGGAGACTTGGGTGCAGAAGGACTGTTGCAGAAAGCAGAGGTTGAAGACTGAGGTGCAGAAAGACTGTTTCCATTGAGCAAAGTTTGGAGACTGGGGTGCAGAAGGACTTATAGAGAAAGCAGATGTTGGAGACTGGGGTGCAGAAGAACCGTTACAGAGGGCAATGTTTGGAGAATCTGGTACAGAAGGACAGTTACAGCGAGCAGAGGTTGGAGACTGCGTGTTCAGAAAGATCATTCAAAGAGCAGAGATTGGAGAGTGGGTTGGAGAATGACTGTGGAAGAGAGCAGATTTTGGGGACTGGGGGGTGAAAAGGACTGCTGCAGAGAGCAAAAAATGAAGAGTGGGGTGAAGAAGGACTGTTGTAGAGACCAGAAGTTGCAAACTGACTTGCAGAAGGACTGATGTACGGAACAGATGTTGGAGCCTTGGGTGCAGAAGGATCGTTTAGGCTAGCAGAGTATTGAGACTAGGGTGTAGAAGGACTTTTGCAGAGAGCAGATGTTTGAGACTTGGGTGCAGAAGGACTGTTGCATAGAGCAGTGATTGGAGACTGAGGTACAGAAGGACTGTTACAGAGAGCAGAAGTTGGAGACTGGGGTGCAGATGGATTATTACCGAGAGCAGAGTTTTCAGACTGAGGTACAGAACAACTGTTGCAGGAAGCAGATGTTGGAGACTTGGGTTCACAAGGACTGTTGCAGCTTGCAGAGGTTTGAGGCTGGGGTGCAGAAGGATCATTGCCGAGAGCAGAGGTTGGAGACTGAGGTGCAGAAGGATCGTTGCAGAGAGAAGATGTTCGAGACTGGGGTGCAGAAGGATCGTTACAGAGAGCAGAGTTTGGAGACTAAGGTGCAGAAGAACTTTTACAGAGAGCACAGGTTTGAGACTTGGGTGCAGAAGGAATGTTGCAGAGAGCAGATGTTGGAGAATTGTTTGCAGAAGGACTGTTGCAAGAAGCAGAGGTTGGAGACTGAGGTGCATAGGACTGTTGCAGAGAGCTGAGGTTAAAGACTGGGTTGCAGAAGAATTGTTATAGAGAGCAGACGTTAGAGACGGGGTTTCAGAATGATCTTACAGAGAAAATAGTTTGGAGACTGAGGTGCAGAAGGACTGTTACAGAGAGCGGAGGTTCGAGACTGAGGTGCAGAAGGATCGTTACAGAGGGAAGAGGTTGGAGACTGGGGTGCAGACGGACTTATACAGAGAGCAATGGTTTGATACTGGGGTGCAGAAGGAATGTTGCAGAGAGCAGACATTGGAGACTGAGGTTCAGAAGGACTGTTGTTGAGAGTAGAGGTTAGAGATTGTCGTGCAGAAGGACTGTTGCAGAGAGCAGCGGTTTTAGACTGCAATGTGGAAGGACTGTTGCAGAGAGTAGAGTTTTGAAATTGGGGTCCAGAAGGAGTGTAGCAGAGAGCAGAAGTTGGAGACTAAGGTGCAGAAGTACAGTTACACAGAGCACAGTTTGGAGACTGGGGTGCAGAAGGAGTGACAGAGAAAGCCGAGGTTGGAGACTCAGGTGCAGAAGTACCCTTACTGAGAGCAGAGTTTGGAGAATGCAGTACAGATGGACTGTTACAGAGAGCAGAGGTTGGAGACTGGGGTGGAGAATGACTGTTTCAGAGAGCAGATATTGGAGACTGGGGTGCAAAAGGACTGTAGCAGAGAGTAGAGGATGGAGACTGGGGTGAAGTAGGACTGTTGCAGAGAGCAGAGGTTTTACACTGGAATGTAGAAGGACTGTTGCAGAGAGTAGAGGTTGCAGACTAAGGTGCAGAAGGACAGTTACACAGAGCACAGGTTGGAGACTGGGGTTAAGAAAGACTGATACAGAAAGCAGAGGTTGGAGACTCAGGTGCAGAAGTACCCTTACAGAGAGCAGAAGTTTGAAAATGCAGTACACAAGTACTATTACAGAGAGCAGAGTTTGGAGACTGGGGTGGAGAATGACTGTTGCAGAGAGCAGGTGTTGGAGACTGAGTTGCAGAAGGACTGTTACAGATGGCAGAGTTTGGAGACTGTGGTACAAAATGACTGATACAGAAAGCAGAAGTTGGGTACTGGGGTGCATAAGGACCCTAATGAAGAAAAGAGGTTGCAGACTGTGGTACAGAAGGACTGTTACAGAGAGCAGAGGTTGGAGACTGGCTACAGAAAAACTGATGTAGAGAACATATGTTGGAGACTGGGGTGCAGAAGGATCGTTGGGGCGAGCAGAGTATGAAGACTGGGGTTTAGAAAAACTGTTGCAGAGAGCAGAGTTTGAAGACTGGGGTGTCGAAGGACTGTTTCAGAGAGCAGAGGTTGGAGACTTGGGTGCAGAAGGACTGTTGCAGAAAGCAGAGGTTGAAGACTGAGGTGCAGAAAGACTGTTCCATTGAGCAAAGTTTGGAGACTGGGGTGCAGAAGGACTTATAGAGAAAGCAGATGTTGGAGACTGGGGTACAGAAGAAGCGTTACAGAGGGCAATGTTTGGAGAATCCGGTACAGAAGGACAGTTACAGCGAGCAGAGGTTGGAGACTGGTGCGCAGAAAGATCTTTCAGAGAGCAGAGATTGGGAGACTGGGGTGGAGAATTACTGTTGAAGAGAGCAGATGTTGGAGACTGGGGTGCAAAAGGACTGCTGCAGAGAGCAGAAGATGGAAAGTTGGGTGAAGAAAGACTATTGTAGAGACCAGAAGTTGCAAACTGACTTGCAGAAGGACTGATGTACGGAACAGATGTTGGAGCCTTGGGTGCAGAAGGATCGTTTAGGCTAGCAGAGTATTGAGACTAGGGTGTAGAAGGACTTTTGCAGAGAGCAGATGTTTGAGACTTGGGTGCAGAAGGACTGTTGCATAGAGCAGTGATTGGAGACTGAGGTACAGAAGGACTGTTACAGAGAGCAGAAGTTGGAGACTGGGGTGCAGATGGATTATTGCAGAGAGCAGAGTTTTCATACTGAGGTACAGAACAACTGTTGCAGGAAGCAGATGTTGGAGACTTGGGTTCACAAGGACTGTTGCAGCTTGCAGAGGTTTGAGGCTGGGGTGCAGAAGGATCGTTGCAGAGAGCAGAGGTTGGAGACTTGGGTGCAGAAGGATCGTTGCAGAGAGCAGAGGTTCGAGACTGGGGTGCAGAAGGATCGTTACAGAGAGCAGAGTTTGGAGACTGGGGTGCAGAAGAACTTTTACAGAGAGCACAGGTTTGAGACTTGGGTGCAGAAGGAATGTTGCAGAGAGCAGATGTTGGAGAATTGTTTGCAGAAGGACTGTTGCAAGAAGCAGAGGTTGGAGACTGAGGTGCATAGGACTGTTGCAGAGAGCTGAGGTTAAAGTCTGGGTTGCAGAAGAACTGTTATAGAGAGCAGACGTTAGAGACGGGGTTTCAGAATGATCTTACAGAGAAAATAGTTTGGAGAATGAGGTGCAGAAGGACTGTTACAGAGAGCGGAGGTTCGAGACTGAGGTGCAGAAGGATCGTTACAGAGGGAAGAGGTTGGAGACTGGGGTGCAGACGGACTTATACAGAGAGCAATGGTTTGATACTGGGGTGCAGAAGGAATGTTGCAGAGAGCAGAGGTTGGAGACTGAGGTTCAGAAGGACTGTTGTTGAGAGTAGAGGTTAGAGATTGTCGTGCAGAAGGACTGTTGCAGAGAGCAGCGGTTTTAGACTGCAATGTAGAAGGACTGTTGCAGAGAGTAGAGTTTTGAAATTGGGGTCCAGAAGGAGTGTAACAGAGAGCAGAAGTTGGAGACTAAGGTGCAGAAGTACAGTTACACAGAGCACAGTTTGGAGACTGGGGTGCAGAAGGAGTGACAGAGAAAGCCGAGGTTGGAGACTCAGGTGCAGAAGTACCCTTACTGAGAGCAGAGTTTGGAGAATGCAGTACAGATGGACTGTTACAGAGAGCAGAGGTTGGAGACTGGGGTGGAGAATGACTGTTTCAGAGAGCAGATATTGGAGACTGGGGTGCAAAAGGACTGTAGCAGAGAGTAGAGGATGGAGACTGGGGTGCAGTAAGACTGTTGCAGAGAGCAGAGGTTTTACACTGGAATGTAGAAGGACTGTTGCAGAGAGTAGAGGTTGCAGACTAAGGTGCAGAAGGACAGTTACACAGAGCACAGGTTGGAGACTTGGGTTAAGAAGGACTGATACAGAAAGCAGAGGTTGGAGACTCGGGCGCAGAAGTACCCTTACAGAGAGCAGAAGTTTGAAAATGCAGTACACAAGTACTATTACAGAGAGCAGAGTTTGGAGACTGGGGTGGAGAATGACTGTTGCAGAGAGCAGGTGTTGGAGACAGAGTTGCAGAAGGACTGTTACAGATGGCAGAGTTTGGAGACTGTGGTGCAAAATGACTGATACAGAAAGCAGAAGTTGGGTACTGGGGTGCATAAGGACCCTAATGAAGAACAGAGGTTGCAGACTGTGGTACAGAAGGACTGTTACAGAGAGCAGAGGTTGGAGACTGGCTACAGAAAAACTGATGTAGAGAACATATGTTGGAGACTGGGGTGCAGAAGGATCGTTGGGGCGAGCAGAGTATGAAGACTGGGGTTTAGAAAAACTGTTGCAGAGATCAGAGGTTGAAGACTGGGGTGTCGAAGGACTGTTTCAGAGAGCAGAGGTTGGAGACTTGGGTGCAGAAGGACTGTTGCAGAAAGCAGAGGTTGAATACTGAGGTGCAGAAAGACTGTTCCATTGAGCAAAGTTTGGAGACTGGGGTGCAGAAGGACTTATAGAGAAAGCAGATGTTGGAGACTGGGGTACAGAAGAAGCGTTACAGAGGGCAATGTTTGGAGAATCCGGTACAGAAGGACAGTTACAGCGAGCAGAGGTTGGAGACTGGTGTGCAGAAAGATCTTTCAGAGAGCAGAGATTGGAGACTGGGGTGGAGAATGACAGTTGAAGAGAGCAGATGTTGGAGACTGGGGTGCAAAAGGACTGCTGCAGAGAGCAAAAGATGGAGCGTGGGGTGAAGAAGGACTGTTGTAGAGACCAGAAGTTGCAAACTGACTTGCAGAAGGACTGATGTACGGAACAGATGTTGGAGCCTTGGGTGCAGAAGGATCGTTTAGGCTAGCAGAGTATTGAGACTAGGGTGTAGAAGGACTTTTGCAGAGAGAAGATGTTTGAGACTTGGGTGCAGAAGGACTGTTGCATAGAGCAGTGATTGGAGACTGAGGTACAGAAGGACTGTTACAGAGAGCAGAAGTTGGACACTGGGGTGCAGATGGATTATTGCAGAGAGCAGAGTTTTCAGACTGAGGTACAGAATTTGGAGACTGATGTGCAGAAGGATTGTTACAGAGAGTAGAGTTTGGAGACTTGGGTGCAGAAGGATCTTTCAGAGAGCTGAGGTTGGGGACTGGGGTACAGAAGCACTGTTGCAGAGAGCAGAGTTTGGAGACTTGGGTGCAGAAGGATCATTGCAGAGAGAAGAGGTTGGAGTTTGTGGTTTAGAAAGATCGTTGCAGAGAGCAGAATTTTCAGACTGAGGTGCAGAAAGACTGTTAAAGAGAGCAGAGGTTTTAGACTGAGGTGCAGAAGGCTTGTTACAGAGAGCAGAGATGGGAGACTGGGGTGTAGAAGGACCTTTGCAGAGAGTCGAGGTTGGAGATTGGCGTCCAGAAGGACTGTTGCCAAGAGCAGCGGTTGGAGACTGGGGTGGAGTAGAACTGTTTCAGAGAGTAGGTGTTGGAGACTGGGGTGCAGAAGGACTGTGTTAGAGAGCAAAGATTGCAGACTGGGGTGAAGAAGGACTATTGCAGAGAGCAGAGATTACAGACTGAGGTGCAGAAGAACTCTTACAGAGAGCAGAGTTTGGAGAATGTGTGGCAGTAGGACTTTTTTTTTATACTTTTTTTATTTTTTTTATTGGTTGTTCACTACATTACAAAGCTTTTGACATATCATATTTCATACATTAGATTAAAGTGGGTTGTGAACTCCCAATTTTACCCCAAATGCAGATTGCAGAATCACGTCGGTTATACATCCACAATTTTACATAATGCTCAATTAGTAATTGTTGTATTCTGCTACCGTTCCTATCCCTTACTATCCCCCCTCCCCTCTCCTCCCTTCTTCTCTCTCTAACCCATCTACTGTAATTCATTACTCTCCTTGTTTATTTTCCCATTCCCCTCACAACCTCTTATATGTAATTTTGTATAGCAATGAGGGTCTCCCTTCATTTTCATGCAATTTCCTTTTTCTCTCTCTTTCCCTCCCATCTCATGACTCTGTTAAATGTTAGTCTTTTCTTCCTGCTCTTCCTCCTTGCTCTGTTCATAGTTGCTCTCATTATATCAAAGAAGATGTTTGGTATTTGTTTTTTAGGGATTGACTAGCTTCACTAAGCATAATCTGCTCTAGTGCCATCCATTTCCCTGCAAACTCTATGATTTAGTCATTTTTTATTGCTGCATAGTAATCCATTGTGTATACATGCCACATTTTTTTTATCCATTCATCTATTGAAGGGCATCTGGGTTGGTTCCACAGTCTAGCTCTTGTGAATTGTGCTACTATGAACATCCATATGGCAGCATCCCTGTAGCATGCTCTTTTAAGGTCTTCAGGGAATAGTCTGAGAAGGGCAATAGCAGGGTCAAATGGTGGTTCCATTCCCAGCTTTCCCAGGAATCTCCAAACTGCTTTCCAAATTGGCCGCACCAATTTGCAGTCCCACCAGCAATGTACCAGAGTAACCTTTTCTCCACATCCTCGCCAGCACTTGTTGTTGTTTGACTTCATAGTGGCTGCCAAACTTACTGGAGTGAGATGGTATCTTAGGGTGATTTTGATTTGCATTTCTCTGACTGCTAGAGATGGTGAGCATTTTGTCATGTACTTGTTGATTGATTGTATGTCCTTCTCTGTGAAGTGTCTGTTCAAATCCTTGGCCCATTTGTTGATTGGGTTATTTGTTTTCTTATTGTCTAATTTTTTGAGTTCTTTGTATACTCTGGATATTAGGGCTCTATCTGAAGTGTGAGGAGTAAAAATTTGTTCCCAGGATGTAGGCTCCCTATTTACCTCTCTTATTGTTTCTCTTGCTGAGAAAAAAACTTTTTAGTTTAAGTAAGTCCCATTTGTTGATTCTTGTTATTAACTCTTGTGCTATGGGTGTCCTATTAAGGAATTTGGAGTCCGACCCCACAATATGTAGATCAGAGCCAACTTTTTCTTCTCTCAGATGCAGAGTCTCTGATTTGATATCAAGCTCCTTGATCCATTTAGAGTTAACTTTTGTGCATGGCGAGAGGAAGGGATTCTGTTTCATTTTTTTGCAAATGGATTCCAGTTTTCCCAAGACCATGATGCTATCTTTTCTCCATTGCATGCTTTTAGCCCCTTTATCAAATATAAGATAGTTGTAACTTTGTGGATTAGTCTCTGTGTCCTCTATTTTATACCATTGGTCCACTCGCCTGTTTTGGTACCAGTACCATGCTGTCTTTTTCACTATTGCTCTGTAATATAGTTTGAAATCTGGTATCGCTATACCGCCTGATTCACACTTCCTGCTTAAAATTGCTTTTGCTATTCTGGGTATTTTATTTTTCCATATGAATTTCATTATTGTTTTATCTATTTCTTGAGGAATGCCATTGGGATTTTGATTGGCATTGCATTAAACCTATAGAGAACTTTTGGTAATATCGCCATTTTGATAATGTTAGTTCTGCCTATCCATGAACAGGGTATATTTTTCCATCTTCTAAGATCTTCTTCTACTCGTCTTTTTAGGGTTCTGTAGTTTTCATTGTATAAATCTTTCACGTCTTTTGTTAGGTTGATTCCCAAGTATTTTATTTTTTTGGAGGATATTGTGAATGGAGTGTTTTTCCTCATTTCTGTTTCAGAAGTTTTGTCGCTGATATACAAAAATGCCTTAGATTTATGCGTGTTGATTTTATATCCTGCCACTTTGCTGAATTCATTTATTAGTTCTAGTAGTTTCTTTGTAGACCCTTTTGGGTCTTCTATGTATAGAATCATGTCATCTGCAAATAGTGATAATTTAAGTTCTTCTTTTCCTATTTTTATGCCTTTAATTTCTTTTGTCTGTCTAATTGCTCTGGCCTGTGTTTCAAGAACTATATTGAATAGAAGTGGTGATAGAAGGCATCCCTGTCTTGTTCCAGATTTTAGAGGGAATGCCTTCAACTTTTGTCCATTCAGAATGATGCTAGCCTGAGGCTTAGCATAGATAGCTTTTACAATGTCAAGGTACGTTCCTGTTATCCCTAGTTTTTCAAGTGTTTTGAACATAAAGGGATGCTGTACTTTGTCGAATGCTTTCCCTGCGTCTATTGAGATGATCATATGGTTCTTATCTTTAAGTCTATTGATGTGGTGAATAACATTTATTGATTTCCATATATTGAACCAGACTTGCATACCAGGGATGAATCCTACTTGATCATGGTGCACAATTTTTTTGATGTGTTTTTGTATTCGATTCGCCAGAATTTTATTGAGGATTTTTGCATCTAGGTTCATTAGAGATATTGGTCTGTAGTTTTATTTCTTTGAGGTGTCTTTGTCTGGTTTTGGAATCAGGGTGATGTTGGCCTCAGAGAATGAATTTGGAAGAGCTCCCTCTATTTCTATTTCCTGAAATAACTTGAAAAGTATTGGTATTAATTCTTCTTTAAAGGTTTTGTAAAACTCCGCTGTATACCCATCCGGTCCTGGGCTTTTCTTGGTTGGTAGTCTTTTGATGGCTTCTTCAATTTCATCCATTGATATTGGTCTGTTCAAATTGTGTGTATCCTCCTGACTCAGTCTGGGCAAATCATATGACTTAAGAAATTTATCGATGTCTTCACTATCTTCTATTTTATTGGAATATAGGTTTTCAAAATAATTTCTAATTGTCTTCTGTATTTCTGCAGCATCTGTTGTGATATTGCCTTTTTCATCCCGTATGTTAGTAATTTGAGTTCTCTCTCTTCTTCTCTTTGTTAGCATGGCTAAAGGTCTGTAGATCTTATTTATTTTTTCAAAGAACCAACTTTTAGTTTTGTTAATTTTTTCAATAGTTTCTTTTGTTTCAATTTCATTAATTTCCGCTCTGATTTTAATTATTTCTTGCCTTCTGCTACATTTGCTGTTGTTTTGCTCTTCCTTTTCTAGGGCTTTGAGATGAAGTGTGAGCTCATTTATTTGTTGGTTTTTTCTTTTTTTGAGGAATGACCATGAGGAATGAATTTTCCTCTTAAAACTGCTTTCATTGTGTCCCATAGATTCCAATATGTTGTGTCTGTATTTTCATTTATCTCTAAGAATTTTTTGATTTTCTCCTTTATGTCTTCTTTAACCCATTGATCATTCAGTAACATATTGTTCATTTTCCATGTGATGTAGGATTTTTCCTTCCTTCTTTTATCATTGATTTCCAGTTTCATTCCATTATGATCAGATAAAATGCATGGTATTATTTCCACCCCTTTATAATTACTGAGGGTTGCCCTGTGGCATAATATATGGTCTATTTTTGAGAAGGATCCATGTGCTGCTGAGAAAAAAGTATATTCATTTGATGATGATTGATATATTCTAGTCTTGAAGTCGATTTTATTCGATATGAGGATGGCCACCCCTGCTTGCTTACGAGGACCGTGTGCGTGGTATATTTTTTCCCATCCTTTCACCTTCAGCCTGTGTATGTCTTTTCCAATCAGATGTGTCTCCTGAAGGCAGCATATTGTTGGATTTGTTTTTTTAATCCATGATATCAGCCTATGTCGGTTTATAAGAGAGTTTAAGCCATTAACATTCAGAGTTACTATTGATATATGGTTTGTACTCCCATCCATGTTTGATTATTTATCCTTTTTTAAAAAAAAAATTTAGTTTGTTTCTCCCTGATTATTTTTCCCCATGCCCTCTGTCTTTACCGAGGCAGTTCCCTCTGATGGTTTTGGTTATTGTTTTTCATTTCTTCCTCGTGTAGTGTTTTGCTCAAAATGCTTTGCAATGCTTGTTTTCTGGCTGCAAATTCTTTTAACTTTTGTTTATCATGAAAGATTTTTATTTCATTGTCAAACCTGAAGCTTAATTTTGCTGGATACAGAATTCTTGGTTGGCATCCATTGTCTTTCAGTGTTTGAAATACATTGTTCCATGACCTTCTTGCTTTCAGTGTCTATGATGAAAAATCCGTTGTTAACCTTATTGGTTTACCCCTGAATGTAATCTGTCTCCTTTCTCTTGTAGCTTTTAATATTTTCTCTTTGTTCTGTATATTGTATATCTTCATAACAATGTGTCTTGGCATTGGTCTACTGTGATTTTGTGTGCTCGGTGTCCTGTATGCATCTTCAATTTGTATATCTGTTTTCTTTTTTATTTCTGGAAAGTTTTCTGTAATTATTTCATTCAGCAGGTTACTCATTCCCTTGGTTTGAATCTCTGTACCTTCTTCTATCCCGATGACTCATAACTTTGGCTTTTTTATGTTATCCCATACCTCTTGGATGTTTTTCTCGTGATTTTTTACCAGCCTTTCTGAGTTGGCTAGACTCTTTTCAAGATGAAATAATTTGTCTTCATTATCTGACGTTCTGGCTTCTACTTGCTCCACTCTGTTAGTGATACTCTCAATTGAGTTTTTAATTTGGTTTATAGTTTCCTTCATTTCCAAGATTATGGTTTGATTCTTTTTTATAATCTCTATCTCCTGATAAAGGTGCTTAACTTCTTCTTTTATCTGTTTGTGTAATACATTCTCAATGTGCTGTTTCACTGCTTGAATTTCTGTCTCGTATCCTCTTTAAGGTTCCATTCCATCTGTCTAAGGTGTTCCTTGAGTTCTTTATATGACCATTTTTCTGATGACTCTAGGTCCTCC